>NW_021703781.1:75884764-76100986 GCF_005190385.1 Monodon monoceros
AGGGAAGGGAAGGGAAGGGAAGGGAAGGGAAGGGAAGGGAAGGGAAGGGAAGGGAAGGGAAGGAAGAAAGAAGGAAGGAAGGAAGGAAGGAAGGAGGAAAGAAACTTCCTGAGATTGGGAACCAGCAAACAGCAGACATAATTTCAGGAGAAGCAGCTTGGTCACAAGATGACTTTTCCCCGTGAGCCTTTTATTCCTTCTGAAATTGTCTGGTCACAGGAGAGAGGGTGTCTGGAGAGCTCCGCTCTCGGACTCACCACCACGGGCCTGGCCGGGCCCATGGAGCCTGCCTGCAGGGCTGGACCCGGGCTGCAGACAGTGTCCCTGAGCAGTGCCCCCGATAGCTCAGTGCTGATGCCCGTGCTCCATCCTTGGGCACCGACCGGAGTGAGCGTGCCAGCCGGGGTGGAGGGAGGGGCTGGCAGTGTGTATACTACTGAGACAGTCCTGGCCCCCCCAGGGGTGCTGTGAGCTGCACCTGTCATGAAAGGTAAGGGCCTTCACTCCTGGCTGTGTGAGTGCCTGTAATGCTAGCGGCCTGTCCTGGGCGCTCCCAGTCATACCCACGACCCCTCCTCAGTCCCCCTTGAGCCCTTTAAGAACATCCCCATCACAGGCACCACAGGGCTGTGACTACTTGTAGACTCCTAACAAACAGTCCCTAAAGGTGCGAACGGAAATCCTTTGAATTAAAAGACGTGAAAAGGGGAATCACTTTTAGAACAATTTCAAGACAGTTAGATGGGGAAAAAGGGAAAGGATGCTAATACCTGTGCCAGGCCCTCCCTGAGCTAAGGACTTTGCCTGAATTCTTCCATCTAATCCTGAGAATAACCTATCAGGGAAGACCATACACATGTCTATAAAAGCCACAAAGGGATAATTATCCTCATGCTACAAATGAGGGGACAGGCTCAGAGAGGTTAAGTAACTAGTTCAAGAGCACCAGCCAGGAAGTGGCACTGCTGAGCTGCAAGCGGGGGGCCTGGGACTCCTAAAGCCCGGCCTTTTTTTTTTTTTTTTTTTTGGCCATTCCGTGCAGCATGTGGAACTTCCCGGACCAGGGATGGAACCCGAGCCCTCTGCAATGGAAGTGCAGAGTCTTAACCACTGGACCACCAGGGTAGTCCAGCCCTGCCTTTTCTACAGAGCTTCCATCAGGGCGTCTGTGAGGTCAGGAGTGCTTTGACTTCACATGGAAACTCTAGGTTAGTTAGTAAAAGTTAAAAAAAAAAAAAAAAGAGCATCTGAAAAAGATCAAAAGCCCACTGAATACCTCACCTTAATCTGGTCAATGTTGTCACCAGATAACTCTTGAATATGCTTGAGACTGTGTGTCAGGCCAGAGGGACTGAAAAACGTGATGCTGGCGGGAATGCCCTGCAGGCAGAGAGAACAAGGTCAATCCCTTGCCTTGGGGCCGAGCAAAGAGATGCTCCTCCACCCGTCACCATCAGCCCCCAGAGCCCCAGGAAGCAGCCCCAGGCAGCCCAGGTACATCCACAGCAGGAGGGTTCCCACTGATGCTGGCATTCTGGGCTCCACGGAGGCGGAGTTCAGGTCGGGAACTGTTTAGAGAGGGGTGCGATGGGAGAGGCTGGGTGCTGTTCCTTTGTCGCTCTGCAGGCCCCCAGATCAGAGGACACAGGCACCGTGGACCCAGTGCCCAGGAGAGTGGACAATGCCTCTAGCTTGTGTGGCCAAAGCGCGCTGATCAAGTAAGGCAGCAGCCCGGCTCCCCATCAATGCCCCATCCCTTCCGGAAATGGAGCAGACAGCAGACAGACTGGCCCACTTGGCCTTTCTGAAAGCTTTGGTTTGTGCTAACAGGGTCTCCGAGTACCAGCCAGGCATTCAGAAGCCTGTCCTGGGAGAGGAAGGGGAGGCGTCTTACTGGATACAGATGTGGAAAACCTCAATCAGCCCAAACAAGAACCGTGCACCCTTCTGACTGAAGCCTCCAAAGGTTCCTGCGGCCTCCCAAATTCAATCCAGACTCTCCCGTGGGCCCTGAAGGCCTTCCCAGTGTGGGCCCAGCCCCTCTCCAGCCTCTGCCCTGTAGCTCCACCAGTGCCGCACACCATAAAGAATGACATCAAGGCCACTGTTGACCCCAGGCTGTGCAAAGGGCTTTGTGTAAATTATCTCCTTTAATCCTTGTAGAAACCTTAGAGATAGGTCTATTCCGACTTCCCAGATACAGAGATGGAGCCAAAAGATGGCCTCCTCAAAGTGGCACAGCTGGGGATGGCAGAACCAGCATCGGGAGGCCTGCGCCCCTCTGCCCTGCCCACCCAGCTCCCTGGAAACCCCACACACCTGCTGGGAATAGTAGCTGTTGAGGTTCCCCTGGATCCCTGGGTGTGGGATCGTCTGGTAGACGGTTAAGCTCTCCACGGGAATCCCTGGACACAATCGGGACACAAGCCAAAAGACAGACTTCACTGCTCAGGGAACACACTGTGGGGCACAGGTAGTGGAGACCGCTCGGTGCTGCAGGACCCTCCCGGAACAAGCCGCCGGGAGCTGAGAGGTGTGGGCTCAGTGCCAGCAGACTCGGCCGGCCCTCTGCACCCTGCTTAACACTGCGGAGTGGCTCACGCGGTAAAGGAGGCTGAGATGGCAGAGGAAGGATGAGGATCCCGAAAACTCAGCCTTCCTTCATACCACGGATGCCTTTTGTTCCCGTGTTTGTGTGGGTTGCCCGCGGGATTGGCCCGGGACGCTCCCCCACGGATGCTGTCCGTGTGGAATCCCACACTGAGGGCCAGGGCTGCAGGCAGAGCTTGGAGGGAGTTTTACCAGCCTGCGGGCTGAAGCCATGAGCCTACTAGGGCCTGGACACCTTGGTCCCTGGCACCTTGGGATGGAGCCCGGGGGGATGGAGTTGGAGCGATCCTAGGTTGGCTGGGCTGGCGGACGCTGCTTTGAGTGTGTGATGAGATCAGCTCCACGCTTGGACTGGTTTCCACACGTGCCCGCCCCAGGGTCGCCACCATGCCACTGCCCACCCGACCTCCCGGGGAAGGCCCCGTGCCCCTCTGCATGCTCCCAGCTGAGCTGAGCGGGTGGATGGGAGCAGATCTGAAGCAGGAGGGAGGACTGCACCCTGCCGCCAGGTCCATCCCAGGCCTGCTCTCCCTGTAGGTCCCCAGGGCTGACACTCCGCCACCGCGAAGGCTCTCGGTGGACCCCAGAGAGGAGGGGGAGTCACCTTTGTCCTTGAGCATTTTCGGCAGGATTTCTCTTTTGAGGGTTCCACAGGGAAACAGAAGAGGCAGTGCTGACGACTCCCCTGCGAATAAACAGGCAGACTCTGTAGATGGAGGCGCAGCCCCGGGCCCTGCCCTGCATCTTTGGCTCCAGGACCGTGAGCGGGAGGAGGCTCACGGGGGTCACGTGGGCAACAGCGCTAGACTACTAACATCCACAAGAGCCCGGGGCTGCTGTCACCCCTGCTCCCTAAGCCCCTCCCGTCGTGGTGGCTCCGGGCAGCAGTCACCACTTCGAGTGCAGTGACCAGAGTCAGGTTAGAGGTCAGGCCTGGTGGTGGCCTTGGAGCAACCGTTTCTGCCTCTGGAGGAGCCCGGATGGGCCGGGAGGCGTTTGGAGCCTGGCCTCCCGCCGCAGCGAAGACAAGCTGTAAGGACGCTTCTCGGCCGCCAGGCCAGGAGCCCGAGGGCTGAGGGCCGGCCGCGCAGGGCCCCAGCCTCTAGTCCCCGCGCAGCGCATCTCCGCCCTGGGAGACTCAGCCGCAGGCCTCGCTCTGCAGAGCCGTGGAGACAGCGTGTGAGACACCACCTCCCAGCAAAACTGATGGGCGGTCAGATGGGAATCCTCCGCGCTGTGAGAACAAAGCACTTTAGTGGAGGCGACCGCTTTCGCCTTCCGTCTGTCCATCAGATGTAAGGAGCTGGAGCGAGTGCTGGTCAGGCACAAAGACGCATTTCCTCACATCTGGAAGATCTCTCTGAACACATCCCCTTTTCGGTGCCTGCAATCAGAGGGGGAAACAAGCCAAGCTCTCCCCCTCCGGCACCATCTCCACGAAGGCCCAGCTAAATAACAGGAATGACTGTAGGCGTCCTTATTTCAAGTTGTCCAATAATTACAAACCGGCGAGTGTTTTATTTAAACGGCTCTGTAAGTATCAGTACCGACATAAAAGAACACAAGCAATTGGAAAACTTCTAAATATACTGCAGATAATAGATGCTCACCGCTTTCTCTTTTCCAGTGTGAGGAAATGTTTTCACGCAGTATAGATGCCATCCCTCGTGACACACTTTCAAAGCCATGACCAGGTGCTATTCTGAACCAGAGCCCAGGTGTCCCTCCAGTGTCTGTGTGTCCGTGTGTGTGTTTGGTGGTGGGGTGTCCAGGAGCCTAGGGGCCAAAGTGGCTCCCACAGACCCTTCCCAGCACCTGCTGTGGGGCAGCTGTAGGACAGCAGCCAAACCAGGGGCCTACTTTTCCTGCAGCCTCAACCCCAGGGGTGTGCAAAGGGCTTCCGGAAGATTCCAGAATCGGCCCTTCACAGCCTTTCTTCTGCGGGTCCAGCAGAGCACTGAGCTGCTCATCTGTGTTCTCTGATTGCTGGTCACTGCTAGGGAGATGGGGAGTTGGACGCACATCCTGGTGCAGGGCAGGCATCTTTTCCCACTGCACCCCCAGTGCCCGGTGGAGAGGCAGGCTGAGCAGGACCAACCAGCTCAGCTGGCTTCATGGCAAAGCACCACCATAGCAGCACAAGGGAGGAAAACCTGAAAATGGCCTGGTTGAGACCTGCCGCAGGAGAGGAGAGACATCCCGTGACTGTACTTCCTGGGTGCTAACCTCCTCCAAGAAGCCAAAGGCAAATAATCAGCACTCCCGAATGGATTATGTCCTGAGCAAAACTCCTCGCGGGACTCTTCCATGACTGAACGATGGAGCAGATTACTGGGTACATTTACGGGAAACAAACTCTGGTGGATGAGGACCTCTCTGGCCCATCTCATCACCATGTGAACTGACAGCATCTCCAAAAACGGCACAGCTCAACCACCCAACCCTTCCTCTTTGTCATCAGATCGTTTATGGAAAATAAATGATTCATTATTTTAAAAAAATATCCTTTTTGGGATGACCTCACTGCCTACTGATTTTTAACCCAAACAGGCCAAAGCAAAATAGGCCAATGTAAAAGCCGGTTGATTACACAGGGGTGAGAGGTGAGGTGTCCCCAGGACGACGGGGAGCGACAGGGGCCCGGCAGGGTTCTAACCCGACGCGGGATGGTGAACCACGGGGCTCAGACGCTCTGCTCCGCGTTCCTTTAACGGGAAGGGGGCCTGGCCCGCTGGGCTGTCGGGCTGAGGACAGCAGCTGTGTTGAAAGTCCTAAGAGGACGTTATGCAGCTGGAGCGGGGGCTCTGTACACAGTCACTGCTGGTGATTAAGAACTAGACTGAGCGTGTAAATGTCATTTCGCTGGAGGAGATGTGAGTGTCTGTAGAACTCTCACACCCTCCAGGACTGCGACGACCACGCCCTCTCAGGCCTGCTGTGAGGGAGGGTCCAGTTGTGCAGGCGGGGGGAACTTAACGTAGGTAATTAGGACCACGAGACTGACTGGGCGACAGAAGGAGAGCCCAGCAAGTGGGCGAGGCTGCAGGGACGAGCCCTTGGTCAGCTCAGCGCAAGTCCAGGGGGACAGTTCAAATAACCCGCACAATCTGTCTGCCTCTGACGCCCTCCCCCTCCTTCGCTCTCTCTCAAAATGTTGAAATTGTCTTCCACCTTGGACTACTTAACTTGTATTGATACTTCCTTTTCCCTTAGCGGAGATATCCCAGGAGGGAAGAACTGTCTGTCAGAACAACGAGCTTTCAGATTAAATGAGCTAATAGCTTTAAGCGCTTATAACAGTGCCTGTGACAGAATGAATAAGTGTTTAAGTAAAATAAATAAGCAATAACTATGAACTGGCCTGTTTACTCCAAGCACTGGAAGTAGATTCTTGGCTTTTAAAAATCAAGCTTCAGAGCTGACTGGGGGAGAAAATCATTAACGCCTGGGTAGAACCAAGGAGAACGTCCTGCCAGCAGTCAAGACGGACTCTCATGTGGATGCCAAGTGCGAACTGAAGACTCATTAGGACCCAGGGGGTGAACACTGGCTGTGCCGTGTGGAGTCTGCCCTCCCGCCTGTCCCCTCCCAGCTCTGGGACCTTGGACGGTCACTCGGTCCCCGTAGCCTGGACAACAGCACCGTCGAAAAGAGCGCTGGGTGACGCTGGGTGCCCCTAGGCTGCCCCTGTGGTGCCTGAGCCGCCAGTGACGGCTGAGCTGTGGCCTGTGCCTGGTGCGACGGGGGAGCCACATTTTTATTTCGATTAATTTAAATTAATTTAAATTTAAGTAGGCCCATGTGGCTCCTGGCTGCCATACTGGACTGCAGTGGACGGTAGTGAGGACCAAATGAGGCGAGGCAGGGGGCGCGCCAGGAACACGCCGACCACCCAGGAACGTCTCGTCCTCGATGTTAACACAGCGCATACAGTGACCCAGGAAAGAGGAAATAAAATTATTCTTAAAAGAAAAGTGGAGAAAGGAGAGCCAACTGGGAACCTGGGGAGTCCCTCTGCCATCCCCTGCCTGAGCTCCAGAGGGCCTGGTCCACGGGGAAGTGGAGGATGTGCGACTTTTTCAGGTCCAGCTCCTAGGGGTCAACAGAAACACACGAGCTCGAGAACCTTCACCAACAGCACTGGCTCGTGACAGGAAGGCCTCCTAAGACTTTAGAGATCGTTATCTGGAGAAGAAATGTTCTTACACACCACACCCAGACACAAAACCATGCACCACGGTCCCAGAAGCCGTAAAAATTCCTGGTTAAGGTGTCCTTGCCCCCTGCCCACCCTGAAACCACCACCCCAGGGGCAGAGAAGACACCCCTCTCCTGGGACCACCTCAGAGCAAAACCTCAGGCGTCAGCAGCCAACCTGGCCCTGTCTCCTAACTCAGCAAGCTCTAGAAAGGGTCTGCAAACCGCAAACCCAGGCCAGAACCCAGCCCATGGTCTACAGCTGCTCTCGTGCTACGACGGGCAGAGGATGTGGCCGCAGAGACGGCGTATCTGGCCCTCGCAGACAGTTCCACACCCCCTGACCCCGAGGAGCGAAGCTCTGATTCCCTCTCAGTGACAGAAGACAAGCTGGTTCTGTGTCATCTTTCACGTGGGGGTATGATGTCACACGTCTCTCAGGGAGGGATCCAAGTGACAAGGACACAAGAGCATGTGTGTGCAGTTGGATCAGACGTGTAGGGGAGAGGCTGGGACACACAACTTGGAGGTGGGGCTCCCCTGCAAGTACACATCGAGCCTCTCCGTCCTCTCTCTCGGAGAGTTCTGCTCCAAAAATCTTGGCCCATGTTTCGTCAGAAGCTGAAACTTTCATAATTAAAGCTTAATCCTTATTTAAATACAAGTATCCCCAGAACCCTTGCCATTTTAAGTCTCAGCCCATATGCTGCCCAGTGATGAGCTTATGGGGGGCTGAGTGGGCTCTTTAGGGGGAGCGGGCTTTGTGGGGGTGGAATTTGGACAGGGAAGAGACTCCTACCAGGAAGGCGGGGAGCCGGCAGACAGAGGGACGGTGCCAGCAGCTTCTGCTGCTTCCACTCCCCTTACGATCCCTGCAGAGGGCCTTGCTTCTGGTTTTGTCTCCAGCCCTTTTATTCTGTGTCACGTTCAAGTTGTCTCAAGTCCTTGGGTGGAGGGGGTGGAGGGCAGTTGGCTGGATCTCAGACCAGCACAGACAGATGCAGATACAAGGCAGCCACGGTCTTGGAGCGGCACACACTCCTCGGCCACATCGTCACCATCATCACCGAGGAGGTGGCCCTTTCCCGAGGTGCTGGTTGTGAGACCGACCAACAAAAATAAATGGGCTTCATTTGGGGCGACCTTGTTCTACTTACTAGAACAAATGTACTCTGCAAGCTTTTCTGCATTTCCACAGTTTTCTCCTTCTGTATGCAGGCCAATTTTATTCACTGGAAAACAACAATAACAAAATATATTTCTTTACATGGTTATTAAAGTCCTGTTCCTGTGTTGTTTTTAAAATGTGCAAATACAAAGGCACATGCCTTACAAATGACATGGAGAAAGTCTCCCCTTGGAGGCTGGTGTAGGGAGACGAGAGGGAGCTGGGTCCCAGCCCTGCCCTCCCTAGACCTGTGGCTTCGGATGGTAAGGCGTCATTATCAGCAACTTAGTCTCAAAAGGTTCAGGAGAAACTGTTCTTTGCCTTGTATTTATAACTTCTCTGTAAGTTTTCTTCGAAACAGCTTGGACAGATTTTACCAGCAAAGGGATTAGTGGGCCAAAGGGTACAACTATCTTGGCAAAGCTTTTAAATACATGCCAACCAAGTACTTCTCAAAAGATGTGAACCAAATTTCAGTGCCATTTAGCAATATTTGAATACATTTGTTTCACCGCACCCTTAGCAGCATTACATAGTTAACTAATTAATTACTTTTTGTAAATTTAAAAAGGAAAAAAATCATGTTTTAAACTGAACTATAGTGTTCAATGAACAAAACTAAGTCAGTGTGGAAGGAAACCTCCTCTTTTCCTTCTCTGCTCTCATCACCACACGTCTGCACTTTGGTTACCCAATGTGTGGGTTTTCCACACCAAGCAATTCTCCAGTTCTCAGCTAGGTGTCCTGCAAGTGAACTCAAGTCTGACACTCTCTCCTGGGAGGTAGCGTCAAATCCCGAGGATGGAAGGCTCAGTCCCACAAACTGCTCCCACTTCAGACCCAGGTCTCTGCTTGTGCTTCTGACTGACCAGCTCTAAATCGGAGGTTCTCACAACCCACTCCTTGGGTTGGATCATTTGCTAGAACAGCTCACAGAACTCAGGAAGATGGTTTACTAACTACTGCAGATTTATTACAAAGGATATTTCAAAGGGTGTAAATGAACAGCCAGATGGAAGAGGTGCAGCAGGCAGGTATGCGGGGAGGGCCTGAGCTTCCGTGCCCTCTCCTGGCTCCAGCCTCCCAGCACCCTCCGCATTACCGTCCTTCTGGATTTTTATGGCGGCTTCATACACAGCCATGATTGATTGATTAATTCAACCTCTGGCTGATGTCTTCTCCCTGGAAGTAGGAGGCAGGGAGGGCATGAGGCTGAAAGTTCCTACTCTAATCGGAGGATTGGTTCCCATGGCAACTAGCCTCCAACTTAAGGGGCTTTCCAAAAGTCACCCCATTAAAGTCAACTCAGGTGGAGTTGAAAGAGGTTTGTTATGAATAACAAAATACATCTTTTTTTTTTTTTTTTTGCGGTACACGGGCCTCTCACTGCTGTGGCCTCTTCCGCTGTGGAGCCCAGGCTCTGGACGCGCAGGCTCTCAGTGGCCATGGCTCACGGGCCCAGCCGCTCCGCGGCATGTGGGATCTTCCCAGACCAGGGCACGAACCCGCATCCCCTGCATCGGCAGGCGGACTCTCAACCACTGCACCACCAGGGAAGCCCCACCTTATCTTTTTTATCACTCAGGAAATTCCAAGGGTTTTAGGAGCTCTGTGGCAGGAACAGGGACAAAGACCAAATACATATTTCTTATTATAATCACAATATCACAGTCATTCTTTGGTGTTTTATTTGTACCTTGACTGCTTACCTAGAGAAGCAGTAGCATTTCCCACCACATACACTGACTTAGCATTCCATTTTTCTTGCAGAGACTTTCTCCAGACTGTAAAACATGAAATTTGATGTGAGTTGCAAATACCAAAGCAGCCATTTGGACTGCTGCCCAAGGCTGTTTGTTCATCCTAAAAAACTTGTGAGCAAGGAAAATTATTAATAACCAAATATAAAGAACAGCATCTCAAACTAAAATCCATTTTTATATTCTGTCCATATTCTGAAGGCAAATTTTTAAAAATCACTTTGGCAAATGTTTCAATATGCCTTCCTTATTGAAGGCATTAAGTATTAAATCATTTCCACAGTTGGCACTAGAAGGATTTTTAGTGCATACTAGTAAACATAACTTGAATAATTAATTTGCATGGTAATATTAAAATTTAAAAATCTAGACTTTTTTCTTTTTTTTTTTTTTTGGCCGTGCCATGCAGCTTGCGGGATCTTAGCAAGGGACTGAACCCGGGGCCATGTCAGTGAAAGTGCTGAGTCCTAACCACTGGACAGCCAGGGATGTCCCCCCATAATCTAGACTTTTAAAGAAAAAATTACTGGTTGTGAAAAAGAGGCAACTTAAATGTCTAATAAAGCAATATGACTGGTTTTATTCGGGATATAAATCTGAAAGCAGTCAAGAAACTGTCATCTCAGATGGGAAGGCTCATTTATCTATTAGGTCAAAGAAGAGAATAATATAAGGCTCATAAACAAACACAGTTTAATAGGGAACACTATCATTTGATGACAAAAAACAAACACCTTTAAATATGGATTAAAGAAAAACCAAGAGAAAGTGGATAGTATAAACGTATCACAAGGCCACTTGGCATTCAACATTCTTTTAGAAGATAAGGAAACACTGGTTCTTCCTTCCTAAGATCTGACTATGAGTGTAATTTTCCCTTAAATTCAATAGTGTTACCCTACCCTTTACACTCCTGTGAGAAATTCCCTTTTAAAAAGCGATAAAAGACTGAGTTTCACCTTCTTTCTTTTCCTACCCCACAAACGTAAATAATATTTATTTAAACATTATCTACAGCATGTGAACAAACCATTCTCCAAGCATCATAGTAGATATGAGTTGGAGCAAGCCCTGGGTGAAATCAGAATGCCCGGCTTCAGAGCTGGCTCTGCCCCTTAACTTGGGCTCGTTCCTGGCAAGTCAGCTGACCCACCTCCTCTGTTTCCCTGTCGAGATAACGGGGATTAACTACACCTCTCCTGCCTGTATTCATAGAGTTGTTGTAACAATCAAAATAAGAAAATGTATGGACTATATCGTACACCTGTAACTTATATAATATTGTACACCAACTATACTTCAATCAAAAAAAAGAAAAAAAGAAAATGTATGGGAAAATGCTTTTTAAACTATAAAGCATTATAAAAAGTTATGGTGTCCGTGCTGGGGATTTTTTCTTTTTCATCATCTTCATCCTCAAAACACATACAAAAGGGAAAGCACAGATGTCAGACCAAGACTCCTGAAGCACCAGCGGGGGAGAACACACGCTTCTCCATCTCGAGTCTCCTTTCTCCATTTTGGAAATAACAGTACTTCCGGTTCTGAGTTGCCTTGAGGATTGGACAGCACAAGTCCTCATCCCTAAGAAAAGCGTTAGACTTTCTCCTCAGTAGGAGGTAACTGTGTATATGAAATCACCGAGTTGGTGATTTTTTGGGCTGTAATGAAAGCCTAATTAACTGTAAAGATAATGACCACTCTGCACTGTCACTTACTCAGTGCTCACCACGCACCAGGAGACGTCCTGAATGCTTCACTTTGGGACCCAGACTCTGCAGCTAGAATCATAAAGCTGTGACTTACAGACTGTGTGGTCTTGGGGAGTTTCATGCCCTCTGCTCTACAGGCTCCTCATTTGTCAGGTGGGGATACTAATCATACCCACCTCAGGGATAAAGCGGCTAGGACCTGGTCTGGCACACAGCAGGCCCTAGAGAAGCTCTAACTAGTGGTAGAAGTGACGATCCTGGGATGCAAGTATTATTGTGCCCACTTTACAAACAAGGAAACTGAGGCTCAGCGAGGTCAAGGAAGCCACCAAGGTCAGAATGGCCATCTGAGGCCAGGCCTAACCGGCTGCAAAGCCCTTTGATAACCACCCGTCCCGCTACCTCCCCCTGTTAGTATAACTGGAGCTGGTCCGGCCTGACAGACTGGCTCCAGGGCCTTGGACAGGTGCTGACTCTCCCCAAGCCTCAGCATTCTTATCTGTAAAATGAGGACCACGGTAGGTGAGCCTCTGGCCGGTCCAGGATTGAATGAGATTGTGAATGTCAAGCTAACATAGAGCCTGGTATACAGCAGGCACTCCACACGTTAGCTCAAAGCTGTCTGATGGGACAGACTAAGGTGGTGTTCAGCCTGAGAGCCGGGCTCTGACAGAGAGGGAAGGAAGCGAGAAGGAGGCCTGAGCGGGGTCACATCATCGAGTGCTGGCTCGGCACACACTGCTCTCATGTGCTGTTGGACCTTCCCATCGTCCCTGTGAGGAAAGAGACGGGCGCCCATATACTATGACCACCTGGTGGGTGCACGTGGAGACCCCCCCACAGCGGCACCCGTCTGGGCATTTAGAAGGTAGCTCCGTGACACAGTGCCACGAAGCGCGCACCCCGGTCAGAAGGCTACCATGTAACATGTCATTCTGTGTGGGACACTAAGAAACAGTTTAGAAGAAGGAATTTCATCTTCTGCTCCCTCCAAAGGTTCCAAAAACACGAAGTAACTTGGTACCTAAATGGTTTTTGACTAAAAGTCATTGCACTTTCTCAAACCTGAAGTCCAGCTATTTCTGGAATCTAGTATCACCAACAGGACAAAGCAAAGTCCAGTGGCATTCACAGCAGACCCACCCTTACCTTCGGTTTTATTGTCTTTCTCCAAACACAGCTCCACTGCTTCCACTGCTCTGGGGCTGGTAAAAATGAGGCCCCCGTAACCTTCAGGGTGAGACAGCTGCACACCAAACAACAGCAAAGGCATTTTATATGATAGTCAAGTTCAACATTTTCCAGAATTCTAAATGCTTCACAATAGTAGCAGGCAAACTAATTCCATCCATCCATCCATCCATCCATCCATCCATCCACTCAAGACAGAGCTTACTATGCGCCTGGAACTACTCTAGGCCTTTAAGGACATACAGGTAAATTCACAGCATTTCCCTCAAGTAGCTCACAGTCTTGGGGAGGGAGAGGCCAGTGTGATGCAGGGTGGCAGGTGTAACGGAGCCAAGGGACAATGTGACTCAGCCTGGGTGTGGCTGGGGTGCAGGCAGGACGGTAGACTTGACCTGCATCCATAAGAAAGCTGGAATATTCAAGGAGTGATATCCACGCTGAAGCCCTGGTTTTTGAGCATAAAAATGGTGATAAAATCTACTGAACACGTATTCTGAGCTGGGCACTGGGCTGTTATACACATAATCCTGCACTGAATCGGTGAAAGTGCCCTGTGAGACGGGTGGCACTATTTGCATCGCACGGATTAAGACACAGAGGCTTGGCGAGGATAAAGAACTAGTCCAAGGTGAGGGGCAGAGCCGGCACTTGAGCACATGCCCCTATGATTCCCAAGCCCGTGCGCTCGCTCACTGCCCAACAGGAGCTTCAGAGAGGGAGTCCAGGAAGCCCCTCATGAAACAAACTGGCTGGGGGTGATGGAGAAGCTCCCACAGAGACTCTAGTATTTTTCTGAGCACAGGGTCCTAGCAAAGATTTCAAGTGATGAGCTCTGGTTCCCTGTTAAAGCTGCTTACGGAAGAGCATGCGATGTGGGTCCCTTATACATTCCTCACAGCACACAGACCCGGGGCAGATGCCAAATCAATGTTTGCTGAGTAAACTGCTGAACGAATAATTCAATCTTCAGCTCAGAGCGAAGGGAGATCGCAGAGAGGTCCTCTGCAGAGTGACAGGTGGGCTCTGACATGCAGAGCACGGGGGTGAACCTGATGCTCACAGCGGCCCGGGAGCCCGGTGGGCAGGGCTGGGCACACCAGTCCCATGAAGCCGCCCTGGCTCTGGGCCCACGTGTCCAGAACGGTGTCTCCGGTGACAGGGTGCACACTGATGGGGCCTGGGGTGCTGGGCCCTGAATCCTTAGTCGGAAGCGTTTGGAGGGCTCTCCTGGGACTTTCCCTGGCCATAACTATGGCTCCAATACATGGAAGCAGGCCCAACTCTCCCTCTTATCTGCTGGAGAACTCCGCCAAGCTGCCCAACCTGGGGAGAAACAACAGCTCTTCTGTGCTTCGCTGAGGTCAGGGGCGTGGACTGAATGACAGGAGGAAGGTGAAGGGTCTGCGTGGCCAAGAGCAGCACAGGCTTGGTGCCTCAGCATGACTGGCTCTCCCGGGCTTCCTTACGGGCCCACCTCCAGGTTGGTGGCTTTCTGGGGCCGCTGGTAGAGGCTCGGGCCGAGGATCCAGTAGCAGCCAAGTCCTGGAGCAGGTGAGCTCGTGCCGTCCTTGTTTTACAGTTGGGTAGTGAGAAGAGGGCTGGCAAACGGGTCCTTCCCCTAGAATTCTGTAGGAGTCTACAGAAACCAAACGTGTCTCATTCAGAAACGATGGTGCTCAGACACTGATGAATCTTACCTTCTCCAAAAAACTGGGAAGAGACCAAAACTCAAATGATAAAACAGGGATCAAAGTGGCTTCGAGTCCATATAATCCTAATTCCTGCAGGTAAAAGAATATGGTTTTGAATTGGCCAGGGTTGTTTGGAAAATAAGGAAAAGGTCCTATTTCACAACTTATTCTGTGCCAGTTCCTCAGAGTTTTAGCAGACGGACCCTCCCCTTGACTTCAATCACAAGGCAGTGTTGGGCTTTCGGGGAACAGGTGTGTCAGGTACTTACCCTGATGTAGGGATCCTGGCCACAGTCGTCCTCCTTAGGGTCTTTCAGTAAAAGAACCTTCATTATTGCCTGGCAGTCTTTACGGGGTGCTGTGACAGAGCAGGGAAACGGATCTTAATTAGATCTCAAAGCCTCTCCCTAAGCAGTGTCGCTGGGCTGGGCTCCAGAAGCAGGTAATCAGCGGCTGGCTGAAGCGGCCCATCCCTTGCACACAATGACTTCGCGTTTATGGGCTCGTTCCTTCTGGAGACCCTGTCACCGATAAGGCCCAGGGACGGCATGCTGGCACCTGATATCACTTGGAAAGGCAGGCAGATGAAAGCCACTAGGGAAAGGCAGTGTCCTAGCTAAACATTTAAGGCTCACAGAAGAGAACTGATGCAAATTCTGGGTTGTATCTATAACAACTATAGAAATGAGCATCTTATATTTTAAGGAAATAAATAATTACTTCCATTTCAAGATAAATATACTCAGTTGCTCATAAGCTCTTTAGGAAATGACTATACTGACTCTTCTATTTCTCAAATCATGTTTTATAAATGTGGTCGAGTATCATGAGAGAATTTTTCAAAAATTTTCTAACCCAGAAACCAGCTGGTTGATATTTATCAAAAGGCTTATATACTTCATACCCCTTCTTCCTATAATTTCACTTCCAAGAATAAATTCTAAGGTGACACTCATATATGTGTGCAAAGATTAACATAAAGATATTCATCCTGGTCTTCTTTATTTTTAATTGACATATAACATTGTGTAAGTTTAAGGTGTACAATGTGATTTAATACATTTGTATGTTGCAATGTGATTACCACTGTAGCATTAGCTAACACCTCTATCACCTCACATAATTATTTCTTTTTTGTGGTGTGAACAATTAATATCTAGTCTCTTAGCACCTTTGAAGTTTATAATACAGTATTGTTGACTATAATCACTATGCTGTGCATTAGATTCCCCCCCCACCACCCAGAACTTATTTAACTACTAGTTACAAGTCTGTATCTTGGTATTCTTTACAATTGCAAATAACTGGAAACAATGTAAACATCTAACAATGAGAGAATGGTTAAATAAATCATGGTACAGTTATATGAAATCATTAAAATATTCATAAACAACTTAATTATATGGATTATTTAATCACAAAATAATGTTAAGTTTAAAAGAACAGGATTCAGAATTGCATTAAGGTACCATTTACAGATTTTATATATACACATATATGAAAGAATGTTCTTTGGTGGTAGGTTAGGGTGATTATTTTCTTCTCTACCTCTTTCTGTTTTACCCCCCTATTTTTTACAATAAATATTAAATTCCTTTTGTGTCAAGAGGGTAAAAGCACATTATAACCATCCCAAAAGCCTCAAATCAAATACTGTCGAAGACCTGCAAGATAAACTCTGCTGGAAATGCACAAGCAGCATTAGACTACCAGTTAGTGACTTAATAAATATTATACAGTGGTTGACAGTAGTCAAAGAAAGTATATTGCTTGGAGCAGAAATGTGTTAACTCTGGGAGCCATTACTTATAAATTATTACTGAACATACTTCTGGAACATTATAATATCTGTGGGACATCTTAGGAAAATTGTCTCCAAATGAATTGCTTTGTATCTCAGCAACCAAACCGGGGTGAACTCATAATAATTATGAAATCAAGTTCAATTAATGCTGCTGTTGAGCTGTTAGCTAGAGAGACGGGGCATTTGGGGAAATGGGCAGTAGCATCGTTTCTATCGTTTCCTGAAATTATTCAGAATGTGTCTCCCACAGAAATCAGGAATCTCCCTTTCAGTGATGGTCACTGTTAGGTGTCAGCCTGGCGAGGATATTTTCCCCATTTATTCACAAATGCTAACCTAGGTGCTGCTGGGCAGGTATTTTAGAGATGTGATCAAGTTGGCTTACTGAAAGGATCACACAGAACAAACCAAGCGTTTAGGTGGGACTCAAAGAAGGAAGACATTTATTTTCGTTCTGGTCCCAACCATTTCAAACAAGGCTGTGGACAGATGGAATCACGTGGAATTACGTCGGTACATCCTGTTAACTCTGCCTTCAACATGAACCCACGGTCCAGCCACTTCTTTACTTTCTCGCTCCTGAGACCCCGTGCACGCTGGCTTTTAGTAAAAGGGATGATCCTTGGTAATCAGGGAGGGCCTGGTTCAGTCAAAAGAAAGGCCTAAAGAGCAGAACTGAGGTTTCCTTGAGGAAGAAGAAATTTCGCCTGTGGCCACAGCTGCAGCTCGTGTCCTAGCCTGGCCTGCCCTTCCCATCAGCTTGCACAGTGGATTTCAGCCCTGTCTCGCCAGCCCTCACGGCTGCACAAGGCGATTCCTTGCACTAAGTCTCCTGACATATATCCCCTACTGCTCTGTTTCTCTGTGGAACCCTGACTGATACACCTTCCAATCTGGGGGCTCCAGGAGTCTGGCGTGTCACTAAGTGGCAGGTAGAACTTGGCATTTTCTGCATAAATCTTTCTGTGGCGTGCAAAGCAAGCAACTATTGTGGGGATTAAAAAGTGGGAGTGCAATGCTGTGAAGCAGGCATCCTGCGGCCACAGACCCCTACTCAGCCTTATCCTATTCCCCCCACCTTGGTTCTAGGCTCCAGGATACACATCCCCAAGTTTCCAAAGCATCTGTTAGTACTACTTTCAGATACCAGGAGTCAATCTCTCACACAAGTGTTTCTATAGACCCCTCAGGGAGGTGCGGTCTGCATTTTTTGTTGGAGGCATGGACAAGTTCAAGCACTCCAGGCTGTGAGGTGACTGGCGTGTGGGTTTACCTCTCCAGGGCGACCTCTCTGAGCAGGAGAATCTGAGTTGAGATCTGAATGGTAACAGCAGGGGCAGAAATGTTCAAATGTCAGAAAGGGGCTCGGGGTGTCCCCAGGGGAGAAGGGTAGGCGTGGCTCAAGAGCAAAGGATAAGGGAGGCTCTGGTTCCATGAGAAATGTGAATCCACTGGAAGGTTGAAGCAGGAGTGACAGTGATGGGATTTACGCTTCAGAGAGACCTCAGGCTTTGGGGCAAGGCTAGCCACCACAGACTAGGCGTGCAGGTGGTCTCAGGAGCAGGGAAGTTAAGCGGCTGGACCGTGGATTCACACTGAAGGCAGAGCTAACAGGAGGTACCGACGTAATTCCATGTGAGACCGTCTGTCCACAGCCTGGTTTGAAATGGTTGGGACCAGAATGAAAATAAATGTCTTCCTTCTTTGAGTCCCACCTAAACGCTTGGTTTGTGCTGTGTAATCCTATCAGGAAGTCAAGTAATATTCGTAGACAGTTACTGTCAACCAGGCACTGGGTATATAATACGATTCCTGCCCTCATATTAATGGGAGGGTAAAACAGATACACTACAAATAAGTAAAAATAGTGACAGAGTCATAGTGCAATGAGCATTATGAAAGAAAAGTCAGGATGCTGTGGAAACATAACTGGCAAGTCTTATCTGGACTAGGAGGGGTGGCAGGGATTGCCACTTGCCCCCGAAAAATCAACTCTTCCCTTCTCCCGCATATGAATGGAGCCCCTCATAATAACGGTGCACGTGGTTGCCCAAGATAAAAACATGTAGCGGGATGTGGCCAGGTGACTAGGTTCTGGCCGACAGGATGGACGTCGAAGGGACGTGCACACTTCCAGGTCCTGCCTTAGCAGGAAGTGCTGCGCCCCTGCCCTCCCCTTCCTGCCTCCCGGCTGGCGGGAATGCGGGCCAGGTGGTCAGCCCCTTCTACTGCAGGGGAGGGTAACGCCCTGGGGGTGATGGAAGGAGCAGGACCCCTTTGTATGGCAGAGGCACCAGTCAGCCAGGGCTTTTACATCAGAGAAAAGGAGAGTTCTATCCTGTTTCAGCCATTGCTATTTGGATTTCTGTTAGAGCAGTGGAACCCATATCCTAACTAACACAGAGGCCAGAATAGCTTTCTCAGGACCTAATGCTTAGACTTAGACGTGGTGCCTGAGTAGGCTTAAGCTCCAAGGTTGGTATGCCTGAGGGGTGGGAGAGGTCTGCGGCAGCTGGAATGTACAGGGGAGAGTGGGGAGACAGGCCTCATCTGGTCCTGTTAGGGAGTTTGGGTTTACCTTAGTTCCAGTGGGAGGCGTCTTGCTGATGGATTTACTTCTCCTCTCCTTCCCTGGTTTCTGCTTGCCCTTTTCTCCTCCCCTTTCTCTCTGGGGCAACGTAAGGAGGGACGTGTGGGGTCACAGAACAAGCACAGGATGAAGGGCCAAGAGACCAGCTTTACTGTCCATGATGTGATCTTTTCTCCCCTGTCAAACGGGAATAAACTCTGCCCCACCAAGGCCGCTGAGTGACTCAAAGGAGATAACAACAACAGCTACCCAGCTATTGAGCGCTTACTACATGCCAGAGACTGTTCTAGAAGCTTTACATGCATTAAAGCTATGAGGTTTATCCCACTTTATAGATGAGGAGACTGTGGCATATGGGGGACAAAACTCACCCGAAGTCCCCGGACCAATGAGTGGCAGAGCTGCCACACTCAGGCAGCCCAGCCCCAAAGCCCGTGCTCTCACCCCTGCGCTGTGCTGCACACCCAAGTGCTTGGGAAGACAGACAGGTAAAAAGACATAAAGGACTTCCCTGGTGGCACAGTGGTTAAGGATCCGCCTGCCGATGCAGGGGACACGGGTTCGAGCCCTGGTCCGGGAAGATCCCACATGCTGCGGAGCAACTAAGCCCGTGCGCCACAACTACTGAGCCTGCGAGCCACAACTACTGCAGCCCACGTGCCTAGAGCCCAAACTCCGCAACAAGAGAAGCCACCGCGATGAGAAGCCCACACACCGCAATGACCTGGTCACCGCAACTAGAGAAAGCCTGCACAGCAATGAAGACCCAACGCGGCCAAAAATAAATAAATTAATTAATGATAATATTTTAAAAAGACATAAAGTATCACTCTAGTGCAAAGTGCTTAGTTTGGTAATGAAAACATGTGAGAGCAAAACCAATCTACCCACTGCAAACAGAAAATATTTCTTCTGGGTTCTACTCTGTGGTTCTCTCAGGTAATAAAACTGATGCCTTAGGGATAACTGTTAAGAAATTCCATGAGATGGGCTGCAGGACTTGACAAATAAATATCAAATACTACCCTTGTCCCTTTTCTGCCGTTGCTCAAAGCATCTCTAACGTAAAATTAAGAGGAACCGTTGCGATGCTTCTTGGCCACGCCAAAGGCCATGTCATCAGGTTCACTAAGAAAGGGATCAACTGATACGTGCACACAGATAGCCGTGCTAACACCCTGGTACTTTTCTCAGTAACTGAGAGTTTAAAGCTGAGAGTGTTCCCTCACCCTCACACCCCATAATGGACAGGTACCAGTCCCTGAACTACTGGGCACATCCAGCCCAGGGCAGAATCCAAAGGCTCAGAAAAAGGTCTACAGACACTTTCTCAAAAAGGGAAGGGCAATCCCCAAACGTCCTGCAGTGCCCAAGGGTCTGCAGCAAAGGCCCAGGGACCAGGTGACAGAAATAGCTCGTAGCAAAGGAAACACTCGCCAGGGGAGGCCTGGCTCACAGGGCAGCTGGGCCCCTGTGAAGGCACGCGTGATCACCAGCTGCTCTGTGAACCAGGAACGACCTCCCTGCCTGGAATCCCCAGGTTCTGTCCAATGGCTTGCTTTCTACAATCATGGGGGCTTAGATGGTGGCATTACTGCAATTTCTCACAGGCCAAGGGAAGGACCGGGATATTTCTAGAGCTCAGTGCAGACTGTCATTCCTAGCTCAAGAAACCCACATTCCTGTCATCTCCAAAATGTAGCCAACAAGAGTGAGAAAGACAAACATTGCTACTTCTCACCCACACGGTTTCCCATCCTTAGGACCACAGAGGAAATACAGCCAGCCCAAAAGGTGTAGGTGCCCTAGCTCTCATGGAAGACACAACTGATTGAACTGTGCTCCCTCCAAAGAAGTCCTAACCCTTGGTACTTACAAATGTGAATTTACTTGGAAATAGGGTCTTTGCTGATGTAACTAGGTTAAGCTGAGGTCATGGTGGATTAGAGTGTCCCACATAACTATGACTAATCCAACACGACTGGCATCCTTAGAGAAGAAAATCTAGACACAGATAGAGGCAGACAGATGGCCATGTGAAGGAGGCAGAGACTACAGAGATGCTGCCAAAGGCAAGAAACACCTGGGCCCCCCAGCAGCTGGAAGAGGAAGGAAGGATCCTCCCCTAGAAGCTTCAGAGGAGGCAGGCATGCCCCACAGACACATGGACTTCAGACCGCTGGCCTCCGGAAATGGGAGACAATAAACTTCTTTTGCTTAAGCCATGTGCTGCTCTGTGGTATATGTTACAGAAGCCCTAGGTAACTAGACAGAGGGGAACTGATTTTTGGTGCTGTCTACAGGACTGTCTCCTAAGAAAAAGCACCTGTGTGTGTGCTCCCAGCATGGCCAATCCTTCCTTTTCAGCTGAGGAATTTGAGGTTGGGGTGTGGCAGGGGGACCTGCCCGAGCTCACATGGGAAGTCCGAGGCAGAGCCAGTACTGAGCCCAGGCCTTGGGGTCTGAGTTCAGTTCTCCCCACCAGCTCATGCCCATCACACCATCTAAAGACTGGAAGAAGCAACACAGCCTTTCCTGGTGGGTGATAAGCCTCCATGTGAACTAGTACTTAGCACGACATTTTCACTCAACTATGAAGCTTTTCATTTGGGGTTTAACCTTAATTATGTTTTATTTATTTCCCTCTACCCCGAGTCCCTGAGACTTAACACAGGAAGGGATTTCACCACAGTCCTCTTCTATTCTGGGCAGGAAGAGTGGGGGACATGTCAGAATTTTTATCCTTATAGCTGGGGCGAAGTTCAGCTGCACCCTGAAGGCTTGCAAGCCCTGTACCTGCCCAGCCTCAAGACCAAAGAGAGAGCCCGGAGTCAGCGACAGAGACATCAGGAGTTGAATGGACGGGGGATCTTACGTGTCTGAAGCGGGGTCCTGGAGTGACACCCCACCGTGTGTGGCAGACAGCGGGAAGGACATGGCAGCAGTCCTTGCTACCTGGGGAAGAGGGCGGTTACCAGTTACGGGGAGAACTGACATCGGGTTGGCTTATCAGTTGCATGGGAAACCAGCAGAGGGGCCGCCTCTCGCCGCCCCTTTGATAAATTATCATGGTGGAGATAGTCCGGATTCAAAGATTTCAAAAATCACTAGCTGGCGCCAGGAGCAGGTACATAGGCATTTACTGCTTATATCACAGGCGCTACAACTGAGAGGAAAGGTCAGTCAGGTGAGTAGGGTGTAGGTGAGGCAGGGACTGGTCGAGCAGGGGATGTGCAGAGAGTAAGAGAACAGTCATCTCGGGTGGCCTGATCATACAGGTGACCATGTATACCAGTCTGTCCAAGACAGTCCCAGTTTACAGCTGTTGTTCTGGTGTAATTACTGACAGCACCCAACTGCACTCTCAAAAGTCTCCCATTTTGGACAGTAAATTATGGAGTCACTTTCCTTATAATGGCTATGGACGTTCACAAATGTTTTACACAGCTTGATGGAATGGAAAAAATGCAGGACTAGAAATGAGGAGACTCTTATTCCTGTCCAAGAAATATGAGAGGTTTCAGTAACACAGTGTCTGGCAAGTATGAGAATGGTGGCCAGGCAGTAGGGCCAGAGCCCAGGGAGCTCCAAGGGGGAGCAGACGGGCCCCGGGCTCAGAGCCACAGTGCAGGGCCATTCAGGCTGTGGTGAGGACTTTGCCTATTATCTGAATGAGATGTGATACCACTGGAGGATTCTGAGCACAGGGCTGACCTGCTCTGACTTAGAGTTTCACAGGACCACTTGCAGGTGTGTGGAGAAAAGCCTGGAGGCAGAAAGGAGTAAAATAGGGAGGATACTGGAACAGTTTCGGTGAGAGATGTTGTGGGCTTGGACCAGATTGGCATTTGAAGTGGGGAAAAGTGATTGCACTTGGATATATTATGAAGGTGTAGCCAACAGCATTGACTTGGACTGGACGCAGGGTAGAGAGAAAAAGGAATCAAGGTGACTCCAACTGGACAACTGCAAGAACAGTAGCACCATGTCAGGACGTGAAGAACGACACAGACTATCCTTGAGAATGCCTCTTCTCCACCAGTGTACCCCAGCCCGTCAGAGTCCTGGGAATAGGTTCACAGGTGTGCCTGGGGTCTGGGTCCTCTCAGCCCTTGGGGCAGCTGGGTAGAGTCCAGGGCAGCCAGAACTCACTCCCATCGCCTCCACGCCCACCCCAGCCAGGGCTGACTGCCTTTAGCTGTAAACTGTAAATCCTCGTCTATTTATGGAAATGTGCCGAATGAATATTACCATTTACTAGCTGTGCCATAGTGCTAAAAGTTGAAGAGTACTGGTATTAGACGTCCAAATGGAGAGATCAGGCAGGCGCTTTGGGCTTGGGGAAGGAGTCAGGTCAAAGGACAAAGACTTGGGAGTCATCAGTGTACAGATGGTATTTAAAGTCCTGGGACTGTGTGAGATTACGGATAGGAAAGAAGGGGGTCCAGGACAGAGCCCTAAAGCACTCGAACAATGTCAGTCAGGGATGCAGGGTAGAAGGGTCCTGGCAAAGGAGAAGGAAAACAGATTGGAGTGTGTCTTAGCTTGGGCTGCCATTAACAGACCACCACTGACTAGTGGGCTTAAACAACAGACAGTTATTTTCTCACATTTCTGGAGGCTAGAAGTCCAAGATCAAGGTGCCATGAGGGTTTGTTCCTGGTGAGGCCTCTCTTCCTGGCCTGTAGACTGCTGCCTTCTTGCTGTGTGCTCACATGGCCTTTCCTCTGTGCTTGTGCAGAGAGAGACCCCTGGTGTCTCCTCCTCTTAAGGACACCACCGGTCCTGTAGGACTTGGGCTCTACCCTTAGGACCTCATTTAATCTTAATTACCTCTTTAAAGGCCCTATATCCAAATACAGTCACACTGGGGGTTAGGGCTTCAACATAGGAGTTTGAGGGGGAAAATTCAGTTCATAACAGAATAAGTTACAGAATAAAGTGGACACAGAGATGTAATTGTAGATAAGAAGAGTACTGCTATTAAGAAGAGTAGGAGAAATAAGGCCATAACTGGCAAGGGAGGCAGTGAGGTCAAGAGAGGTTCCAGAAGCATTCCCCTTGCCCCACATACACACGTGAGAGACACCAGAGCGAGGGTAGGCGTGGAGAAGGGCATTCCGGATTATAGGCAAGTCAGGGAAGAATGCCATGCAATGCACTTGGGGAGCAAATGAGCAAGGCCCTTTGGTATGACTTTCTCCTTGAGGTTCCAGGTGTACCTTGTTCTGCCTTGTCAACTTGTAGAAGCTCCTGAATTTTAGCCACAAGGAGAACTAAGAAATGACAAGCTGGCCTTCCAGGCCAGAAAGTTGGCTCTCAATTAGGCAGGAGAGGGGCTCTGCCATATTGCTTTCATTTACCCAAGAAACACTGAGTCTCTTCTTTGTGATGCTGGGTACTGGATGCTGGGAAAGGGACAAGTCAGACTTAGTGCCCACCCTCAAGGAACTCCAAGGTTGGTGGGGGAGGATGGACAACCACAGAACTGTGAGCGAAGTATTGAGAAAGAGACAGTCAAGGTACTTCCTACTGCGAACTGCCAGGATTTGGAAGCAAGGCTTCAAAAGTGCGCCTCTGGGTCTGGGGCTCCTCTGATTCAGATTTTGTATTCTGCTGGGGTAGATAGATGATTTAGGGTGAAGTATCCTTATTCTAACCACTTTGTACAGAAGGTCTGTTGGGATTAACAAATAAAGGAGTTCAGCATCAAACTCATGCGGTATACGTTTAAGATGGGTAAAGCCAGCTAAGATGCTTTTCATTTACTACAGCCTGGTGTATTCTAGGGATTGGGGCAGGCAAGGGGGTTCACAAAAAGTGAACAAACCAACCCCTTCTCAGCAATATGTCACTGTGGCCAATGCACACCTTCACACAGGACTCCTTTAGCTGTTCCCATCAAGAAGTTCAAACACCAGTCACTTGCTATGAAGAGCAAGCAGTGAAATGGCAAGTCCCTGTACTTGGCCTCTGTGGTGGACCGAATCCAAAATTTATATTTTGAATTCTTTTAACCCCCAGGACCTCAGAACGTGACCTTAGTTGGAAATAGGCTATTTGCAGATGCAGTCAAGTTAAAACGAGGTCATTAGGGTGAGCCCTAATCATTTATGACTAGCATCCTTATAAAAAAGGGAAATTTGCACACACAGGGACATACAGGGAAAACGTTAAGTGAAGATGAAGGCAGAGATCGGGGTGACGCATCTACAAGCTGAGGAAAGTCAGAGATGTGCCAGCAAACCACCAGCAGCAAGGAGAGGGGCCTGGAACAGACTCCCCCTCACGGCCTCAGAAGGAACCCACCCTTCTGACATCTTGATCTTAGAATTTTAGCCCCTGGAACTGTGAGACAGTACATTTCCTTTTTTAAAAAATATTTAGTGCTTCCCTGGTGGCGCAGTGGTTGAAAGTCCACCTGCCGATGCAGGGGACACGAGTTCGTGCCCCGGTCCGGGAAGATCCCACGTGCCGCGGAGCAGCTTGGCCCGTGAGCCATGGCTGTTGAGCCTGCGCATCTGGAGCCTGTGCTCCGCAACGGGAGAGGACACAGCAGTGAGAGGCCTGCGTACCGCAAAAAAAAAAAAAAAAAATTATTTAGTTTTGGTTGCGTTGGGTCTTTGTTGCTGTGCACGGGCTTTCTCTAGTTGCGGCGAGTGGGGGGCTACTCTTTGCTGCGGTGCGCGGGCTTCTCATCACAGTGGCTTCTCTTGTTGCAGAGCACGGGCTCTAGGCACGCGGGCTTCAGTAGTTGCGGCACACAGGCTCAGTAGCTGTGGCTCGCGGGCTCCAGAGCACAGGCTCAGTAGTTGTGGCGCACGGGCTTAGTTGCACCCTGGCATGTGGGATCTTCCCGGACCAGGGCTGGAACCCGTGTCCCCTGCATTGGCAGGCGGATTCTTCACCACTGCGCCACCGGGGAAGCCCGAGACAGTACATTTCTGCTGCTTATGCCATCTAGGTTGTGGTACTCTGATAGGGCAGCTCTGGGAAAAGAATAGTCTCATCCAGATTGAAGCTGCAAGTGTGGTGGAAATACAGCACGGGAATTCCTTTCTCCCTGCACTTCTGTGACCAAGTTGAAAGCTCCCTGCTGTGAGAAACTCCTGTGCTAACTGAAGAATGTCGTTCGCCCTCTGCCTCTACAAGAATGAAGTTACCAGCCACTGCAGTCGCTGACCTTTGACACACCCTGAAAGGAGTTCAGGGCAGAGATCAGGAATGAGGCCCTCTGAGCTCTGGAAAATCTGGCAGAACAGGCCTTCAAATAGTTAGATATTTTCAGGAGAAAATTTTATGAACCCAATTTCTTGCATCTTCTCATACCTATAAAAGCACTAAAATCACTAACGGAGATGTCAGCTCCTTGTGACTAGCAGCAGGCTTCTACCGATATGTGTGCTTGATTGTATGGACCCCCGTTACCAGAATCATATATTTGCTGACCTCCCCCCTACCTCTTCCGAGCAGCTCCTCCAAGCTATCTGAAAGCCGTCTCCTGGGCTATAGTCCTCAGTAAGCCCCAAATGAAACTGAACTCACAGCTCTCATGTTGCACGGTTTTTTTTAAAAAATAAATTTATTTTCTTTTATTTATTTTTGGCTGAGTTGGGTCTTTGTTACTGTGCGCGGGCTTTCTCTAGTTGCAGCAAGAGGGGGCTACTCTTCGTTGTGGTGCGCCGGCTTCTCATTGCGGTGGCTTCTCTTGTTGCGGAGCACGGGCTCTACGCGTGCAGGCTTCATTAGTTGTGGTTCACAGGCTCTAGAGCGCAGGCTCAGTAGTTGTGGCGTATGGGCTTAGCTGCTCTGTGGCACGTGGGATCTTCCCAGACCAGGGCTCGAACCCATGTCCCCTGCATTGGCAGGTGGATTCTTAACCACTGCGCCACCAGGGAAGCCCTGTTGCATGGTTTTTGTTTTTGTTTTTCAGTCGACACCTGTTACCTGTATTGCAGCAATACGAGGAAGGCAGGAACAGAAGGAGAGGCAGGGGTATTCTCAAGCTTTTAGACAAGGAGGATTGTATGTGAGCCACTTTGAACTTTGACGAGAGGCCTGGTGGAGTGGAAGAAGCTTGTGCTAGAGGGGCTGAAGCCTGGGTTCTGGTCTATGCTGTTCTCCTCTTGGTCTCAATTCCTGCATCTGTAAAATGGGCTGGGTCCTCTGAACCACTGGCTTTTCTGAGGGACTTTCTTCCCCATAGTAGATGCTCAGTAATACCTGTTCGCACTTTAGATTTACCCAGCGACTTTTGAGCAGGGGGGATGGTCACTTTTCCTTAAAGAGACAGGGAGCTGACTTGATTAAGGCCTCTTTGCTGGTAAGAAAGAGCCACACCTCAAACCCACACTTTTTAACCATGTCCTGCTGCTCTGAGATCAGCAATAACAGCAGTCACCCTTTTACCCAGCGCATACTCTGTGTGATTTACCAGGCTAAGCATTTTACATGCAAGATCTTAATCTTCATTTAAACCAGCAAGGAAGGTATTATTATTCCTTTTTTACAGAAGAGGAAACCAAAACTCTGAGGGTTGGGTAACAGGCTCAAGGTCACACAACGCAGTACGTGGCAGAGGTGAAGTTTCACCTCTTTCCAGGTGAAGTCTGGAGCCCATCCCCATTCTCTCAAGCACCTGCTACCACCTCTCTGCTCCTTTAAGATAAATTCTGAGCTGAAGGTGAAGATTGGGCCAGCAGGTCAGCAATCTAGTCTCTGACTGAGCGAAGTTCCGTGGGGTCAGTACCATATTTTCTTGAATGACGAAACCACGGTAGTCCACTTATTTGCATTTGCTACTCATTCACACTCTGACCACGAGCTCAACACTGGGTACTAATCCGAGGGCACAAAGTAAGGCTTTCCCCCCCTTCTCATATCAAAGCAATACATGCTTATTGTGAAAAATTGGCAAAATACAAAAAAGTATAGTTCCTCAAAAAATTAAAAATAGAATTCCTATATGATCCAACAATTCCACTTCTGAATATATGCCCTCCAAAATTAAAAGCAGGGACTTGAACAGGTATTTGTACACTCACGTTCATAGCAGCATTATTTACAATTACTAAAAGGTGGAAGCAACCCGTGTCCATCCATGGATAAATGGATAACAACAACAAAAATACATACAATGGAATATTATTCAGCCTTAAAAAGGAAGAAAATTCTGACACATGCCATGGCAAAGATGAAGCTTGAAGACATCATGCTAAATGAAACAAGCCAGCCACAAAAGGATAAATACTATATGATCCACTTATACGAAGTCCTAGAATAGACAAATTCATAGAGAAGGAAAACCACTTTCCAGGGACTGGGGTAGGGGAGATTGCAGAGTTAGTGTGTTCAATGGGTACAGAATTTTGTTTTGCAAGATGAAAATTCTCTAGAGAGGGATGGTGGTGACGGTTGCACAAAAATGTGAACATACTTAACGCCACTGAACTGGACACTTGCTTAAAATGGTAAATTTTATGTTCTGTGTATTTTTACCACAAAAAAGTATAGAAAAACAGGGAAAAAAATCACCTATGACATTTCAGTGCAGCTCTATTGGTAGGCTGGCACAGTGTCTTCTGAGTCTTTTTCTAATTTTAGCCTTTTATAGGTCTTTCTTTACAGCTACCTCTCTCGTGCATTATTGGAAGATGTTTTTACATTGTTATAGGACCCAAAGGGGCCATTTTAAGCTATGCCATCATACGTGAAGCCCTGATGTTTACGCATATTATATTCCATGTTGTGGCCTGGTAGGCAAGACTGCTAGGAAAGACAGAACTCACAGAACACAATCATGGGGACTCTGGCTCTGAGGACCCTTAAGGTATCCTACTTCCATTTCCTGCTGCTGAAGGATCATTGAGAGGTTATCACACTTCTGCTTAAAATTCTCCAACATCCAATCTCACAACTTGGGGACAGCTCATTCCATTTTTGCAGTCACACTCATCCAACCTACTCTCCTCATTTTACAGACAGAAAAAAAGGAAAGCCATAGACCTCACTCTCAGAAAGCAGATGTCTTCTCTAATTTGTGACTTTCTCTCCAAATAGTATTCTTTACAACAGGCTGCAAACTGGCAGTGTGTGGGGTAAACCTGACCGGTAGATGAATTTTATTTGGCACAAGTTTTACAAATCAAGATTTTTTTTGGTAAAAGTCCAGAACTCCAGGTTCTGTTGAAATGTGAGAACTGACCACACTGGGTGGCATTTCCACTCGGCCACAGCTGGCAGCAGCTGCCCGGTACACGCTCTCTACCTTGCCAAAGGCCCCTGCACTCTGTTCTCTCCAAAGAGGCTCAGGTCTAATTTAGAAATCCCCACTGGCCCTGAAGCATACAAGGTTGATTCCTGACTTTAAACTTTCAGATTGAGAAATGCGCTCAGGATCGGTTTCATTCATCACTGACAAGGCTGTGCCACCGACTGTGCTGGGGCACGCCCGCAGGGTCGGGCCTTAACCAGGCGTGAGGGCATCTGCACAGATCCAGCAACCTTCCATTCAGGGCCGACCACTGCCCGCGGACTACGGCCCAGCACCCAGGCCAGCACTGGCCTCCGGGTTCCGCTCCCGACTCGTCATACACCGGCAGGGCAGCAGGCTGGCCCCTGCGGAACGCCGCGTAGTCGTCGGTACCGCGCGCGGGCGACACCTACCTCGTCTGGCTGGTGAGGCACTCGGCAGGCGCCCAGTCGGGGGCGGAATCGCACGGTTCCCACCAGCAGGCAGCGAGGCTGCGGGAGCTACCAGCCGGGAGGACGGCCCCCTCACCGCGTGGCCGGCGCTGCCATGGCGACGGCCCTCCCCAGACCCCAAGCACCAGCACTTGCGCCAGCCCCGGCCTCGCTCAGCTGGAGCTCACGCATGCGCACCGACACCCAGAACCCCCTGATACCTGGCGGAGATGGGTCGAACCACTGCGCGAAGGGGAGAGAGAACCTTGGAAAGGCTTGAGAATGGATGGAAGGAGGAAGAAAAGGCCAAGATAGGACCCCAGATTGGACTTGACTCTTAGTTATCAAGGCTGTGGAATCCACCAAGGGCAGTGGGTTGACGCCGACTCCGCTCCGAGGTTCTTCGTGACCTTCTACCCCCTCCGCTTGTAATGGGTGGGTCCGGAAGGGCGGGCTCATGGAAGTTGCGCAGGCGCAGTGGGGCCGGCAGCATGGCGTCCAGGCCCAAGCGGCGTGCCTTGGACGGCGGGTTTTCGGTTCCGCGCGATGAGGACGAGGATGATGAACTCGAGGATGAGGACGAAGACAACGAAGACAGTGACGAAGAGGAGGATGAAGACGACGAGGTCGTCAATGAGGTGAGAAACACGCGCGACCCCGGTTTGGCTTATGTCTGGGAAAAAACTTTCCAACAACCAAAACCATGTGAGTGTGTGAGCTGCTTGGAGTAGCGACTTCCCCGTACCTGAGGGTCCTTAAGCAGAAACTGGAGGTGAGAAAAGGTTCTCACTGAGGTTCCACTTCGGTCTTTTACATATTGCAGCCACAGAAAGTTATTTTCAAAAGCCCTGTCCCGGCCGGGTGCGTGGGCCCTCCCACCGCCGCAACGGCACCGTCCTCGGTGGCCTTTTTTAGTTCTCAGGCTAAAGCCCCAAATCCTTCTGGGCCGCCGGGGGCCCCGAGTTCATCCTCTGCCCTCCCCGCGCAGCCCCCCCGCCGGGTTCGCGGTGCCTGCCTCCCTCATGGCGGCCGCCTTCCCGTTTCTCGAAGGCCAGCCTCCTCCTCCTCTCTGCGCGCTGCGTTTTTCCTGCAGTGTTTTCCCTTCCTTGGTCAGATCTCAACTAAGCTGTCTTTTCTGCTCCTCAGACCAAGTCCTGGTGATACGTTCCGCTAGAACTGGCTCCTGCCGTAGAGCCTGGCATTAGAGGTAGTTAACACTTGTTGAATGAATAATTAGGACGGAAAGGTCCTGAAGACCCCGGAATGGCTAATAGGTAGCCCTGAACTTAACACCCGCCGGGCAGAGTTGGTAATTTATGCCCCTGATCCTAATCTTTGCCATTTCTCTAAATGTTACCTGAAAACTGGGTTCACCTCTTGGTGGGTGATCGAGCCAGTAAGCACAATCAAGCTGAAGATTAGAAGGAGGAAGGATTTCTTACTTGCAGCAAAAGTAAGGAGAACACCGGGGGCCTTTCCCCAAGCAGTGTCTCCCCCAAACAGCAGCGCTGCTGTTTTAAGCTGAGGGTACGTGCCTATTCATGAGGGGGCTTGAGCAGAGGCGAATTCAGCATAAAATTGGGGCAAAGGTCAACGGAGTCCAAGCTTTAGCTGATTGAAGTCCGGAGGGTCAGCATCATCATTCGGTCCTCCACCTGGGTGGGGGCCTTAGTTCCTGCAGAACTCAGATATTACGGATATCATTTGACGAGGAGCTAGAACTCTCTTATGTCAAGAAAGCCATTCTTCTTTTTCTCAGGGACCCTCTAACGTATCTGCTTACGTAAATGGTTGCCAAATTCACCAGCTGCTCAAATCCAAAACCCGAAAGTTAACTGTAATTCCTCCCTTTTCCTCATCCCACATCAGTAAGTTCTGTTGGCTTTACCTTCAGTATCCAGACGTTTCTCATCAGTGATTCTGCAACGGTCAAAGTCCACCCTTCCACCATCTCTTGCCTGGACTTCTGTAGTAACTTTTAACTGGCATGCCTTTTCCCGTTCTTGTTCCCCTACAATCTCTCCTCCACCCACAGCAGAAAGATCTTTTAAAAATGTAGGTATACGGACTTCCCTGGCTGTGCAGTGGTTAAGATTCCTCGCGCTTCCATTGCAGGGGGCATGGGTTTGATCCCTGGTCTGGGAACTAAGATCCTGCGTGCCGCATTGCGCGGCCAAAAAGAAAAAATGTAGATCTGTTCTCACTTCCCTGCTCTGACCGCTCCAATGGCTTCCCATTTCATTTGTATGAAAATCCAAAGTCCTCATGGTTATTGGACAGAGAGACAGCTAATATGGCGGGATCAGAATAAGGAAGAGGGTGATGGGGGAATAAAGTCAGAGATAAACATGAGCAGGGCAAGCATGGGTGCAGGATTAGTGCTGTGACTGTGGTGTGGGTATATAATATATTTTCCGTGGAACAGAGCTTTCCCTTACAAAGCAGCTCTTTACTTTGGCCCCTTGCCTTAAATGCGGTCTCACCGTTTTTTATTTAGATCTTTAACTGGCTTTTGCTAACTTCGGGTTATAGAACTCAGCGCTTCTTGCGTTAACATGGATAATCTATCAGTTTGCCAGTGGTTGGAAATTTGTGTAGTAACCATCACTGATGATAGTGTAAGAAAATAGGCACTTACATATACTGCTGGTGGGACTACAAATTGATGCACCCTTTTTGGAGGGCCATTTGACAACATCAGAACTTTAAAATGTGTATAAATTCTCTGATTCAGTAATTCTGCTTGTGAGAATTTACCCTCCAGCAATAATAGCAATACTAATAATACATGATTTAGGATCCTCAAGGACTGATCTTATTTAGCACTTAAAAGCCTTTAAGTTTTTTTTTTTTTTGGAGTGAAGTAATCCTTACATTTATTTATGGAATATTTCAGTGGCATTGCTTCTTAGAGTCTGTTATTGTTGTTTTACAGAGATAGATCAGGGAGCCTCGCTACACACACCTTTTAGTTACTTGTACTCACCATATTTCCTCCTGCCTCAGGGCCTTCGTGTGTGCTGTGCCAGGAGCTCTTTTTACTGGTCCTAGGTTCCCAGCTCAAGTGTCACTTCTCTAAGGGAAGCCTTTCCTGAATTTCCAACCTCCTATTTCTTAAGCTGTTATAGCACCATTCACCTGTGTTTTATAGCATGCATAGTTGTAAGCCTATATTTATTTCCATGACTATTTCCTTAATGTCGGTATTCCCACCTAAACCATAAGCTCCAGGAGGGCATGATCATTCATGTCTACGTTGCTCACCTTTTCATCTTGAGTGCCTGGCACAGTGCTTGGTACAGAGGGGTACTCAGTAAATTCTTGCCCAGTGAATGAAGCGTGGCCTCAAATCCATGGGCTGAATCAAGCTCTAGGCAATGCCAAGGACTTTTGAAGTGATTTTGTTCTTTGCTCACTCTTACTGCAGTCAGGTAAATAATAATTTCTCATTTGCTTTATCCAGAACAGACTTTTTCAACATCAAAACTAGGTCACTCTGAATGCTTTGTTCTTCTCAGGCTTTTGTTTCAAATGAGGAGATGGTGTGAAGGTGCTTTGTCATCTGTGCAGATGGCAGTCTTGGCAATGTTTGCTTATTTTGAAGCCTAGGCAGTTATAGTTCTTTTGGTAACATTTTCTTCTTCTTGTCCTTTTTCTGGCATGTTCCATAGATGGAGATAGAGCCAAAAAGAATGAGGTGGGGAGGGAAAATAATGCCTGAATTATCTTAGTGAGTTATGTATGATGACCTATTTTGTGTGTCATTTACAGGAAGTGAATATTGAATTCGAAGCTTATTCTATCTCAGATAACGATTACGACGGAATTAAGAAATTATTGCAGCAGGTATTGTCTTTTATTCACTACACACACATTTGCTCTTCTAAGAAATTCCAGGCCATTCGATATAAGTTCTGTCAGATTTCATTTTTTCTATTTTAGAATTCCCATTCCTACCCTCTCCACTTTGCCTGGAAGGAAGAATTGTTTTCTTTTCCAGGGCTAACTCCCCTATTTGTGCCTCTGCTCCCAGACCCCTTCCTTTGATTAAAATATTTAAGTATTCTGTGTTCTAAAATACTCTCCCTTTCATATTTTAATTATTTGAGCTATTCTGTTTTTCTCTAATTCATTTCTAAGCTTTGTGGGGTTAAAGGAATTCTCACATAATGGCCCTGTCACTGATTCCACCATCTGGTGCCACAAGCAGCAGGCTTGCTGCTTCTCCGTATTCCTTTACTCCATGTAAGATGGCTTTGGTTCGCCACCCTTCAGAGCCTCCGGTGTTCAGTCCACCCTCCTCCCCTCTCTTCTCCTCCCTGTCCGCTCCCCTCCCCAAGACCCCCTGTATTACCACCGGCTCTGCCTCGTCTCAAATTTCTGTGCCTTGACTGCTTTGATTTGCTCCGGCTTTTCTTTCCTCTTGGGATTGTTTTCTGGGTCATCTTCCTGGTCAAATCATTGAAATTTCATTATTTTTATTTGAATATGGAAATTAGAAGTTTTATTAGAAATCATACTTTGGTTTTATTTTTTTTAGGTTTTTTTTTAATAGATTTATTTTTATTTATTTATTTACTTTTGGCTGCCTTGGGTCTTCGTTGCTGCGCGCAGGCTTTCTCTAGTTGCGGCGAGTGGGGGCTACTCTTCATTGCAGTGTGCGGGCTTCTCATTGCGGTGGCTTCTCGTTGCGGAGAGTGGGCTCTAGGCGCACAGGCTTCAGTAGTTGTGGATCTCGAGCTCAGTAGTTGTTGCACACGGGCTCAGTAGTTGTGGCTCACAGGCTCAGTAGTTGTGGTGCACAGGCTTAGCTGCTCCGTGGCATGTGGGATCTTCCCGGACCAGGGCTCAAACCCATGTCCCCTGCATTGGCAGGTGGATTCGTAACCACTCTGCCACCAGGGAAGTCCCATACTTTGGTTTTAATTTAAAATATTTTTTTTTTCTCCTCTTAGCTTTTCCTAAAAGCTCCTGTGAACACTGCAGAACTAACAGATCTCTTAATTCAACAGAACCATATCGGGAGTGTGATTAAGGTAAGCAGGACAGTTGTGTTTATTCTGATTAAATTAGTTCTTTATCCTAAGTTCCTCCTGTTTTATAGCAAGTAGGCCAGAAACTCAAATTGGAAAGTATTACTGGTTAGAAGGCCATCTCAGCAATTCAGGGTTATTAAATGCAGTGATCTAGGTTGTGGCAGCGGATAGGGAGAGAAGTGGGCTGATTCAGAAGGTACTGGGGAGGTGAAATACGACGGGGCTTAATGAATGGTTGGGTCTGAGAGTGAGTGGAAAAGGAGTTGAGGATGATACCCTCGTGTCTGGCTGGAGAACCAAGGTAGCAAGCATGGAGGAGGATCAGGTTAAGAGGGGAACACGAGCTTGGATTTGTACATTTTGCGTTTGATTTGCCTGTGATACATGCACGTGAGATGCTGTGCAGCAGCTGGAGACTGGGGCATTTTCAGCACAGAAATGGTCACTGAAGTCGTGGGAGTAGTTGAAGTTGTCCAGGGAGGGCAGGGACAGTCTGCTCATAACAGCGTTAGTTGCGGGGATGAGCTAAGTGGCAGAACCTGCCAAGGAGACTCAGGAGTGACAGGAGAGGGAAAAGGGGGAAGGCCTCGAGTGGTGTCATGCAAAGCAGGGGGTGGCACTTGGAGGAGGAGGGAGCAGGCCTGGGACGAATCCCGCCTCTGCGTGTACTCTCCGCTGGCTCTACGTTTCTTCTGCCGCCTGACAGACTGCCCTGCGCCTTCGAGTCAGGACCGCAACAGTACTCTGGCCCGTGACTCTGCACTTTGGACAGAGCTCAGTGAGGACAGCTCGTATTCACTCCGGGCACATTAGCTGCAGAGGCTCAGCGCGGGGCTGGCGGATTTCCTTGCAAGATGGTTCACTCCTGTGTCTCTGTTGGGAGCCCAGCTGGAACCATGGGCCTCAGTCTCTGTAGTGTGGGCCTCCCTACCCAAGAGAGCCAGGCAGAAGTGCAGAGCATCTTACGTTACCGGGTGATTTCCACCATTCATTTGATCAGCAGACGTGATGGCCTGTGCAGGTCCAAGGGGAGGGCACGTGGATCGCCCCCCTCAGTGGGAGGAGTGTCTAGGTCACTTTGTCAGAAGAGAATGTGGGATAGGAAAAATCGCTTCAGCCTTCTGTGGAAAATGCAGTCTGCACGGTGACCTTCATCTTTCTCCGCGGGCATCTCTGACGATGAGGATGGTGCCTGCTTCGTAGGTGTGGGGGGGTGGTGAACGAGGGAAGATGCTTAGAACAGCATCTGGCGCACGGCTTGTACTCTGTATGCGTAACTGTCCCCGTTGAAGTCTTTTTTTCTATTCCCAGCACCTATCGTCTAGCTTATTGTAAAAAAGCAAAATAAACAACTCCACCTCGGTCTAAGGTTCCATCCACTCAAACGACCTCACCTTCAGCCATCTCACTTGGTTTTCAAAGCCAGAATTCTTGAAAGATATTTTGCATTTGATTTCCACCTCCTCTCCTAAACACCTTAATCTGGCTTTTACCCCAACACTCTCCCGATGTCCTGAAACTGATGGGATCACCAACATCTTCATTACTAAATACAACAGGCGCTTTTCAGACCTGCTGCCAACATTCAGAACCTGTAGCACACAGCGTCAGGAAGATGAGAGGGTGACACCTCGGTAGCGTCCCTTTATTAGCGCGGTGGGGAGAAGCAGCTGCCTGCTCTGTCATCAGACTCGTGAGCTCTAGCTGGTTAGTGTCCCGAGACCTGATGCATACCGATGAGACGCAGTTGCTTTTAGTTTTGAAAAAGCTTATTCTCTAGTCGGGGGATTCAGCCTTTCATTGGATAATTACACAAATAAGTCTAAATTACAATTATGGCTTCCTTGGCTTCCACAGAGACACCTGAGGTGTCCCAGGGACCCAGGCTTCTTGTTCCTAGGACAGGGACTGCCAGAGCTTTCTCTGGAGGCTTTGGAACTGGGGGGATTTGGACTCTTCTAGAGAAGGCGATTCCGGGGGAAGGGGAGGTGGGCTGGGGACTGCGTGTGCGTGGCTGGCGCGAGGCTGGAGTCTCAGGGCCCGGGTGTCGTGCAGCGGGTTGCTCAGAACTCGGCTGCCACGAAGAATTGTGTTGAGTGAAGAGGCCCGGGAGAGGGAAGGAGTGGGCTGGGAGGGGCAGGCCTCGGGCCAGGCCGGGGCGGGGCGGTGGGTGGTGGTGGGGGAGACGGGGGCGGGGCGGCGGGTGGTGGTGGGGGAGACGGGGGCGGGGCGGCGGGTGGGGGTGGGGGTGGGGGAGACGGGGGCGGGGGGGGGGGGGGGGGGGGGGGAGAGGGGGGCGGGGCCCGCGCCACGGAGCAGCGGCAGCCGGCGGAGCGCGCCTGGCGGCCTGTCCAGGGGGAGGAAGGCCGAGTGGGTTCCGGGATGCTCGTTGCTTTTCACCGACGGGGGGTTTGGGGGTCTCAGGGCTTCGCACTGGGGGGCCTTCTTCCTGCCCCGGCTTTCCGTCCGTCGGCACCACGCAAGTTTTGCCACGGTGGCCGGGGGTCCTCTGACGTGCACGGGAGCTGCCGTGCTGCTCTCGGAGGACCAGGGCGGGTTCACGCAGTACGTTCTTCTGCGCTCCTCTCCCCTCTCCTCCAAGAGCCGACGTGCCCTTGGTCCTCTCGCCGGGACTGCGTCAGTCTCTCCTGAGCTGCCTCGGCGCCCTGCTGCGTTGCTGAGCTCGAGGCCTCTCTCCCGCGTCTGGCAGCCGCTCTGGCGGTGACCCAGGCCTTCGGGGCCTCGCCGCAGCCGCCCCCCCTTCGTGTTCCCGCACCGCCAGCTTCAGTGGAAGTGTTCTGCTGTGAAGCCTGGTTGCCCCTTCGCCTGAGGCCCTCTCCGTGGCACCGTCAGCTTGGATCCGGGAGCCGCGTTCTCCCTCGCCGGCCTCCGGGGAGCCCAGGCCCCTCCCGCAGCTCTGTCTGCTTCGATTTCCGCCCCACGGGCAGGCTCCGCTCCGCTCTCTGTTCCTGCCCTGAGGCCCCGGCCACCGGGGGGCGCTCTGGCGCTGCCGACCGCACCTGGCTGAGCCCGTGGTGCTGGTGCCGCTTCGCACAGAACAAGTTCAGGGACAGACGGGCCGTCCTGGGTCCCTGCTGTCCTTCGGTGGAAGAGCAGCAGCCTCATTTTATTTCATTCATTCAGCGCTTGTTCCCCAAGGACTTAGTCTGGCCTGGCTCTGTGCTGGGGGCCGGGGATGCTGCCAGAGGAGTTTACAGCTGGGACGAGCAAACAAGCAAAAGGTAAAAGAAAATGTGGACTATGTGTCGAGTCGAGTACAGCCGAGCCAGGAAGTTCAAGGTGGAGTCAAGCATCTCACTCTTAGTTCTGTTTTCTCGATTCCTCATTTCCTCTCTTGCCCTCGTTTTCTTCTCTCCTACCCATGCACACGGAGGCATTGCTCCCCTTCCCCAGTGGTGGGGACCACCCCAGTGGTGGTCAGGAAGCATGCGTTTTAGGTGAGACAGTGTGGTGGACCCACAGAGAAACAAGGCTGGGCTGGCTCCAGCCAGACCACTTAGAAAACAGACTAAAATGGTTTCCTTCAAGAGGTCTTATCTGTTCTGGATTTATAAGACATTGAGGAAAATGTCTTAAGAGTCTAGTAAAAAGAAATTTAGAGCAGAAGATCATCCAGAATGTAAGAGGACAGAATCAAGGGAGGTAAAGTGATGTGAACAAGACCACACAGTTTTAGCCCACGGTGCTTTTCTGAGGTGATGACAGTAAAAGTTATCATTTGAAAAGTGGAAAGATAAACGAGGCCTGGATTCCAAGACTTGGTATTGCACTTCTTTTCAACCAAATATAAAGTTAATTTTTTTTTTTTTAAAATAGCAAACGGATGTTTCAGAAGACAGCGATGATGATGTGGATGAAGATGGGATTTTTGGCTTCATAAGCCTTTTAAATTTAACTGAAAGGAAGGTGGGTTTCCCTGACTGGCATCAGAATGGTTATTCCTTAGGCCAAACCCTCAGGAGTTAATTTTATTTAATGCATGATAAAAGTATCTTTTATATCTTTTAAGACCATGATATTAACTATAAATATGTGTGCTCTTGTGAAATCTTATTTTAATCCTTTTTTCAGTATGAAGGTGTTTTTGTTTTCCTTTGAATACTCTGTACCCAGTTAAAGTCTTTACTGCCTGTGGTATAGAGAATCGTCACCTGGCTTTTCAGGAATGGGCGTCCTGATGTTGGTGTTGACACAGGAGCTGTTTTGCTGTCTCTGCAGCTGTTTTGATTTCTGAAGTTGAGGACACTTACTGACATTTATCTGTATTTTCATTCATTACTTTTTATTGACTCATTGATGAGTTCTAATAAACAACCAGCAGCTTCCCCTCCTTAGAGTAAGATGCAGGCTATACTTTATCGTAATTTTTAATTGAACTTTTCCAGTTACTTCCATCTGTCTTTATGAGATGGATTAGAATTTCCATCCCAGCATGTCTGAGTGTTAGTATAACCTTCTCTGACCCTTGATTATGGGATGGTAAATAACCAGGTGTAGTTACTTTAGAGAAATACTTAAGCAATCAACACTGACGACATATAAGGTTTTAAAGGTTTTGGCAGAAAACTGCCCTTACCTGTAAGATAAAAAGTGATAGCTCTCACTTTGGAGTTTCCTCCTGTAAGTGATGGCCTGTAATAAAAAGTGAGCCTTCTCTTTGCTTTCTAGGGTACCCCGTTTGCTGAACAAATTAAAGAGTTTATTTTACGCCTCTGCGAGAAGAACTGTGAAAAGAGTACGGTTGAACAGCTGGACAAGCTTTTCAATGACGCCACCAGGCCTGTGGGCTTTCTGCTGAGTGAAAGATTCATTAACGTTCCTGCACAGATAGCGCTGCCCATGCACCAACAGCTTCAGTAAGACACTTTGGAAGATGCCTTTGAACGGTAGTTTTTTCCCCAAGTGGATTCAGAAATGTGATTCAAATGGAATATGTTGGTATAGAAAGAGTTCTGCCCTTGGTTTAAGCATGAGTGGTGAGAGTGCCTGTGAGATGCATTATTAATAATTGGCTTTTTAAAAGAGTTTTAATTAGGGATATTGTGATAGTAGGCTTAATAATCTTAGAGATTTAAATGGTATAAAAATTGTTGAGTTTCATGTAGACTTTTTACCTCCATTTGACTAAAGCTTTTAACCCTCTTCACAGATAGATTTCTGTAACACAAATGAAATGTTGAATAATTACAACAATAACAAACAGTACAACTCCTAAATTCCACTGGGATATTTTATGACTAATGCAACCATGGTCCTGATACTGCATCTCTGGTTCCTCAGGGTTTGTTATTTTGTTTTTTAATTCAGGAGTTTTAAGTTTACAAGAATATTTTAAATGTAAGAAGGGCTAAGAATTGGCATTGCCCGTGCTTTGAAATAGAGGAGGATAAAATTACAGGCAGGCCCCCAGGCTTTACGGAATATTATTTCTCAGAGATCATGGCACTTCTTTGTGATCTCCCTGGAAATAGTTGGTGCGAATGTAACTACAGTCTGAAGGCCTTTCGGTTTCCCATTTTTCCTTCAGAGACGCATCGCTTTTTAGTTTTACTCTCATACCCTCAGGTAATACTCACATTGCACTTCTGGGGCCTAAGCGTGTTTTGTTTTGCGTTGTCTTTTTTTCTGATCAGCTGGAGCTCGTGTCTGGTTTCAGGAGAGCGTGATCTGCTTTCTCCTGATCCTCTATTGAAGAAAGCTGCAGAGGGTTGTTCTGAGTTTCTTTACATTTTTGTTTAGTCAGATGCACAGGGTTACTGTATGATTTAAAGAAAGGAGGAAAAGAATTAAAGGCTTCATTGCTATCTCATTGACTGTGGTAGTTTGGGGCGTCTTTCTGGCCATTCCTGCAGGAGGTCAGAAATGAGTCCCAGACGTGGTGATTGGAGATTGTAGTGGTCACATGCTGTAATGGCATTGGTCATGGCCGTGTGCCTTTGTGTGCTTCGGTTAAATGTTTGTTGTTTTAGAAAATCCAGATTCTTAGGTATTTTTAACAGAGCAGTGACGTGTGAACTTGAGATTCCTCTGTTAGTTGCTGTGTATCCACAGCTCAGAGCATAATCTGAGTGAGAGTCATCGTACCATTTATTATAAAAGGCGCTGCCACAATCAATTGAATGTGCACCTGGATGCATAAAGAAAACTCACTGCTTTTAGAAGCATCCAGATCTAATGTCTGTCCATTAAGCCTGCGTCACAGCAGAACCCAGAGAAGGGGCCTCACCGGTTTTCTCTGTGCTCTGGTTTGTTGATGGATCTCGCCTCACCCATCAGCCAAACCTTGTGTGTGTGTATGCCTCGTAGGAAAGAACTAGCAGAGGCGCACAAAACTAACAAGCCATGTGGGAAGTGTTACTTCTACCTTCTGATTAGCAAGACGTTTGTGGAAGCAGGAAAAAGCAATTCCAAAAAGAAATTGAGCAACCAAAAGAAAGATGAGTTAATGTTTGCAAATGCAGAAGAAGAATTTTTCTATGAGGTAAGCCCATCCTGTTCCATCTCTTTGTTTAGATGTAAATAAGGATTTTCTTGATAATAATCAGGATATATTGCTCTCCCATTTTATGTCAAAGTCCTTCTGTTTTTAAACTTCCGTATCTACAGCAGCTAGGAGCTAGTAACACAGTGAGAGTGGGGAGGAGGCGATTACCATGCTGACGACATGCTTACTGTGAGATCTTTATTCTCAAACTGCTCTGGGAGGTGAACATCAGCCTGTGTGCACAGATGGGGGACGTTGAGTCCGAGGGAGCTTGGAGCCACTATCTGGTTGGTGTGGAGGACGGGGTGGACCCTGCTGTCCCGGTGCTGGCTCATGTGCCGCCCTGTGCCCTTAGTCCTGGAGGCCACCCCATTGGTGGGATTTCTAGCACTTTCTCCCTGTAAAAGCTTGTGCTGTGACGAACAACCAGATACCAGAGCATGTTACTTTCTTATGCTGCCTTCCTCTCAAAAATGTTAAATACATCTCTGAGGAGGACATATTTTCCTGGATTGGATGATATCACTTATTTTAAGGTGTCCACTAAAGACTAAAGCACTGTACATTCAGCTCTGCCCTTGTTTTTCAGGAAGTAAATAAGTGAAAATTAAATTTTTAAAAATGTGTGCCTCAGCACTTCAGGCAGACCATGTCAGGGATGTATGTAACGGGTGTTTTAAGATGGGCTGGTTACGCGGACCTGCCTGTCTTCACACAACAGCTTTATGCTGAGGAAGCAGCTGGGACAGTGGGTAAGACCAGCATTTAAAGATGATTCTTCTCATTAACTGTCAAATTTCATGAGTCTTAATTTCACTTGTGTATCATGAGATTATTTTGAGAATCAAATGAAATCATGAATATGAGCGACTTCAGAATTGTAAACAGTATATAGGTGGGTAGTAGTGTTAATATTACTTAGCTGCTTGTTCCCCTCTTAGAAATGGAACACTTCTATCCATACTCCTCATGTAAGTTAGAAATCTGTTTGGTGAGTGTTTTATAACGTCTGCCTGACTGTCCCATTTGAGCTTCCTTGATTCTGTGTTTTGCTTCCTTTAGCTGTCAGTCTTATTACATACGCCAAACATAGTATTTTTTGTTATCAGTTAAGTGAGTTTTGCCTTTAGCTTGTCTGAATTTTAAATTTATGGTTCTTTGGTTTAGAAGGCAATCCTGAAGTTCAACTACTCAGTGCAGGAGGAGAGCGACATGTGTCTGGGAGGCCGATGGTCCTTTGATGATGTACCAATGAAGCCCCTGCGAACTGTGATGTTAATTCCAAGCGACAAAATGAATGAAATCATGGATAAACTGAAGGAACATCTATCTGTCTAACCCATTTCCCATGGACAGTGGTGGGCTTGTTTTTGTAAAAATTACCAGAAGACTTAGCGGAGATTTACTGAAAAACTCATGACTTTATTCAGATTAAGGTCCTCTACAAAAAGTAGGGTTCTGTCACCCGTGTCTGTGACACATTTACAAAATATCTTTGCTTTTTAAGATTTTGGTCAAATTAAGAATGGTTGATTAAAAACTTTTCCAATAAGAAGAAAAACATGGAGTAGTAATTCAATAAAAACTTCTATTTTTAGTTGTTAAATAATATGCAAAAAGTTTTATTCTTTTCAAGACTATTCTTTGCAGGGTATGACATCCATCTTCACGTCATGTCTGCACGTCACTCCAGTGGACCAGCTGTTGGGCTGCCTTTGGGATATTTATTGCACATCAGGTTTTGTGTAGAAGGTTCTTGAGAGTCACTGTATAGTGCATCTTTGTTCAGTAGTTTCAGGGCACTTCTCACACATTTTCTGTTCCTTTTTCATTGTTGAAATGGGTGATAGGTGATCCATCACTTGCTGTAGAATATCCTTACTTTCACTAGGAGGCAGATTACTGAAATAGTATTGTGGTGCCAATTGCATAAATCTGTTTAAAACAAAAAATTATTATTATTATTTTTGGTGAGAGGTACCAAACATGAGTGGACGCTTCCCAGGCCTGGAGAATCTGCTTGTAGAATTTTGATTAGTGTGAACTTCTCAGTGGCTTGGTCTGCCTTTGTAGAATGAATACTTTCTGTGGTTTACATGGAAACAATCCAATTGGCATTTCTAGGATAAGTTGGGTCCTCTAGGGTCATGCCACACAGCGGAAGTGACACCCCCACTCTCATCACCGGGGGGAACGGGTACTTCCCCCAAGGCCCATCACAATTTTGCGACAGGTCAGATCAGATGCTTGGGAGAACTCTGGGTGCGTAAGAGGGAGTATCTGCATCTCATACTAATACCATACCATATCCATTTGCTGAAGCTGGACACACCTGTAGTGACTCCTGGTTCCTGCCTAGAACATCACACTGCCCAAGTGGTAGTGGTACCTTCACAGTGGGTCCGGCATCTGCAGCAGCCTCTGAGGCTAGTCTCCATTCTCACTGCTGTCCCTACAGCCCATTCACTTAGCAGCCAGAGGGATCTTTAAGATATATGGAGAAGAGGTTACCCTTGCTTAAAACAGAGTCTCCAATTGCTTTGTACTGCACTTAGGATCAACTCCAAACTCTTTATGTGGCCCATACCCTACACCTCTGCTACCTGCCTGTCTTCAACCTGGCCTCCACCCCTTCTCTTCCCCACTTGCTCCAGTCTCAGTGGCCTGTCTGTTTTGAGAGGTTGCTACGCTCAAGGTCTGCACCTGCTGGCCATGTTCCTCTTAAGGTGCATTGTGCTTTGCTGTACATTTCTATACTGTGTTCTCTCTTTATGCTGTAATCTCAGAGGCGTGAGTATTTCTTAGTCATCTACAGAGACCTGCCTTTAGTAGGTACTCAATTTAGATTGGTAGCAGTATAACTTATATTGAAAATGTTAAGAAAAACCAAATTTGTCATTTGCTCTTCATGTATGAATTCAAAGAAACCCCCTTTTTCTCCATTAAACTTACAGTTCAGGAGAGATTTCTGAGGCGATCCTGATGTAGTTGTTGTCAGATATGCTGAATTTATGGAAGAGAACCCACTCTGGCATCTTCTTGGTGACAGAGTAACAAGAAAGGGGATGCAGCTGTGCAACTTGCTTGTGCGTCAGCATTAAGTAATTACCTGACCCATCAACGTCCCGAGCAATCTAAAAGGCAGCGTTTTACAGGAAAAAGGATTTTGTATTAATATGGAGATCGATACACAAAAATATTTTGTTTTAAAAATTCCAAAATACTTCACACAGAATAGTTAAAACTACAGATTTGCCGCCCATGTTTTCTAGTTTCAGATATAGAAAATAAGACATAAACATGTTTTGCTCAAAACTTGGAGCCAGTGATGATAATAAGGATGTTAACTAATTTTATCAATTTCAGGGCAGCATGCCAAAATAGTGCAGCTACAAAGGTGAATGTTTTGGTCAAGAAATAAAGCTAGCACGTTCCCTGTCGCATTATGGACCACGCTCGCAAGTGTCCAGTGCTTTACACTTGACGTTTTAGCTCCTTTAATCCTCAGGATAACCCTGTGATGCAGGTAACCGTACTTCTTCCATACAGATGAGGAAATCCATGCTAAAATGTCCTTTTTCTCCATTAAGAGTGCTTTAGAGTTTAGGTGGTGCATATACTAATTCTGTAACTTGCTTTAGTTTAGAGGCGCTAGGTTAGTCAACCTCCACGCCGGGAAAGAAACAAATGGGCTGTCGCCTTCCCTTCTTGTTGGGCATTACGTCACCAGGTACATGGGAGCAAACAGGTGAGATGAGGGACTATATGTTCAGCCAAAGAGCGCTGTAACAGTTCCTCCGCGATGGGAAAGGTCTTCCTGACAGAACATTCTAGTTGAGTCCTCCGTTCCCCTGAGGGGAAGTATATTTAAGTACTAAATCTTTAGTAACATATAAGGGTTTTTAGTTTTATTTTAAAGTTAACATCAATACAGTTATCATCCTAAGTGGGAGGTTTCTGACAGGATGTCCTCAATATGTGAAATTTTGTAAAGAGCACCCTACAGGTGGCCTTATCCGTTCTTACCTGCATAAAATAACCAGACAGAAGAGCTTTCCTTATGTTCAGAGTGTTTTCCTTTGAGCCAAAAGCAGGTTCTGTGTAAGGAAGCTCGATTCGCTTGATGATTTCTAAGAGTTCGGCTCGGATAACATCTGCCATCCTGAGCGCAGAGCAGTTGAGGAAGTAATCGTGACACCACTTTTCAACACAGTCTAGGAAGGAACGAACAAAAAGCTATTTAGAAATGACTTGTCATAACTGAGAGAGCCCAGTTGGGAAGGCGCTCTGCCTCTGCGTCCCTCTGTGTCCTCTCCTAACAAGGTTGTCACGAGTGAGTGCGAGGGAGGCAGCAAGGACGGGGACCTCGGTGGCCGCGGGAGTGGCTGTCCCTGGCACCGCTGGGAAGGGAGAGGGTGCCGGCTGGCAGGACCTGCACTGGCTGTGGGGGACTCCACGAGCCCACCAACTGTAAAGTGCAGGTCCCCAGCGCTGACCAATACTATATATCACCCTCATCTGGCTCATAAGGGGCAGAAGAGACTGTCTCAAGATCAACATTTTGTCCAGCGTGCGTATGGCGAGGATGTACGTGCCCACGACACTCAAACCGGGAGGGAAAAAGCTTACTGTACAGATACCTCTGATCCATGAAAATCTCTCACGTACTTTACTTAATTATAAGAAAAGGATTACTACTAGGCTGATTTGGGAATTAATGATGTCACAGTTAAGCTCGCCTACCCTAGCTGCAAATTTTGTATCGAAATTCAGTCCCCTGGATCAGGGTGCAGTTACTCTTTCTTGCCATCTGTGATTAGCTGGATCCAGAGTTTTGCCTTGGCCGGGGAGCACACGTGGCCTCGGCAGAGCGGGCTGCAGACCTCCGTTGGTCCTTCCCATCCACTCAGGCCCGTCTGGAGCCACAGGAGTGCTTGCACTTGGTCCAGCGACGACCGCCACCGGCTTGCCCTCCAAAGATGCCAAGGCCCTCATGTACTTTCTGGCTCCACTGACAACTTTTTCTGCTCAGCTTTGAAAAACTAACTCCCTGCTCTGCCACTCTGACTGCTGTCATACTTTTCACTTTAAACATTTTTCACACCATCTGCTGGAGCAAAGGAGGTAAAAGCAGCATCATGGAGAACAAAGGTGAGAATAATCCTCCTGGTAGGAAGGGAGCTCCCCTCTGGCTGTGTCCGCCTCACTGCTTTGCCCCGTCTGCCCCTAGAGACCCCCTTCCTGTCTTTAAGGCCCAGCACAGGAGTTTCACGTGGAGGAGTTTTCCGTTCCCTCACCACTGAGAACCGTGGTTTAGACGTACCCAGGACTTCTGCCGCAGCTTTGCACCAGGCCATTCTTCTCCCCTGGACGCCCTCCCCACCCCTCTCCCCTCCTCCGCCAGGGTCCAGCCTCCCTCAGCTCATCAGCCCATTCATTACTATTACCTGGAGCTGGGGTTTGGTGGTGTTTTGTTTTGAACGCTCCATATTCTCTCTCCAGCCAGTAGTGAGCATGCCATGTTATGAAAGGCACAAAGCACAGCTCTGGCCGGTGGGCACCTAGAGATGGCAGTTCCTTTCCTTCCTCCCTGGACCCGAGAGGACAGGAGCCGTGCTGTGCAAGTCTGTGTCCCCTGTCCCTGTGTCCCCAGTGAGCTCGCTCTGAAGGCTGCCGGGCTGGGGGCCGGTCCGTGGATGCAGGCCCGCCCTCTGTGGGCGCAGGAGGCGTGTCTCTACTGCTCACCTGCGGGTGCCTGAGGGCCTCAAGTGCCATCCCACTCAAATGACCAAGGGGGCTGGAGACAAAGGGTGTTGGACGAATAACAACCCAGCTTCGTCTGGGGAAGGGAAGGTGGAATTGGGAGGTAATTTGTGAGAAGGCCAAGCGTTCACTTACGTTCGCTGGTGGAATTCAGAGCCATGTCCTGGTAGGCCTTGTAAATGTTGATGAGGGTGAAGTGATCTCCTTCAGGATGTAAGAACGTCTTCCAACAAGACAAGGCGGCCTCCTCTGCTCCCCGGGGCAGATGCGAAAAGCAATTAGGAGCTTTAAGATGCAAAAGGACAGAAGGTCAGCAATAATGAGATGTGCCCTTTAGCACGACAGGCTGTGGGGGGTGTGGGGGGGGAACGGATGGATGGGGGCTTGCTGCTGTTTGTAGCCCTGCTCCTGTCTTACTCTGTGAATAACATGCTATCCTGTTTACACAGAAATCAGAGAACTGTAGGGTGAGCCGTCATCTTGTGCTTCTCCTTACTCCTGTGTGTTAGCTTTTCTCAGGTCTGCTCAGCACAGCGGACACCCTGCTTGTAAATATTACCGCCCCCGGTCCAGGGACAGGATTAGAACTCAGGTCCTAATGCAGCACAGCCTTTGGTTTGTCCTGCCAGTAAAAGAATCAATTAAAACCTATAAACCAAGATGAATGAGGTGGTAGGAAATAAAACACACGCACACGTGACACGCTTTTCTTGATCTGTGCCGATCACTTCAGCAAAAGCGAACTCGGTATGCTTTCACCTGTCTGCTTTAAGAAATTCACTGGGTTTTTATTTAGATTTTTTCATATTAAGGCAATTCTTATAACTTCCTACATTTTCAAACTACTAAAATATTTCATTATCATTTCAAATGGATCTCATTTAAATCTATACCTGCTGCAGATACACGGTACAAAAGAGCCGTGGAAGGAATACCTGTTACCATGGCAGCGACTGTTAGCATTTCATCTACACAGTCAAATTCACAGGATGCTAAGATAGACTTGGCGAGCTGTGGGTCAAGAGGAAACTCTGACATGATGATTCCAAATTCAGAGAGGTTTCCATCATTGTCCAGTGCTGCCAGATAATCTAAGTCTTCCAAAGCCTGCATCAAGCTTTCCGGTGCTATAGAGAAGACAAAATTAATAATTACAAAGTCTCATACAACCAAGATGGAGTAACAGGTACTGGATTTTCCCTCCCACACAAAACAACCAAACAATGAACAAAATATATGAAACAAGAGTTCGCAAGACAGAGATCATCAGGCAACGAAGAACAGTGATTCCTGAGGGGGGGCACCTCAAGAGGTAAGCCTGAGGGCTGCCCAGCGTACTGCCTTGAGAGCGTTTCCAGGCTGTGGTGCTGGGAGGGGACCCAAGGGGAGCTGCCAGACTCCCCGAATTATGCAGAGGGTGCTGAGGGTCCGGGGAGACTAAGGTGGCCAAAGCCTGCAGGTCGGACCTCCTGAGAGGAGAGAGCTCTAGAGCGAGGACTCAGAGGATGTACGAGAGCCCCTCAGTCAGTCAGCAGGGCCCATTCACTCCACTCCAGGCCAGAGAAGGAACCATCCAGAAGAGCAGAGGGTCAGCGCCCGGTGCTCACACGGGATCCAGATACGGCCGTTCCCACCAGCCAGGCTGCAAAGCCTCATGATTCGTGGGACTCTGGTGGGGGGGGGGGGCGGAAACACAGAATAACTACACCCCACATGTACACTGTTCCAGTGCCACCTAACTAATCCTAAAGTCAAGACCTGAAAGGATCACTCTGCCACCCAGGACAAAGCTCCAGAATATTTACAGGAATACAAAATACCCAGTATCCAACCCAGTAAAATGGACAATGTCTAGCATCCAACAAATATTATGAGGCATGGGAAGCAGGAAAATATAATCCCATAATAAAGAGAAAAATGAACCAATTGAAACGGACCCAGATGACAGAAATGGTAGACAAGGATGCTGGAAGAGCTATCTGCCAGTACAAGTAAGGACCAAAGGCTAATTTTCTCCATCCCTTTATTTCCCTTTTAAGTTTATATGACATCAATAATGGTGTAGTTTTATTATATATGCTTAATAGCCACCTACAAAGATAAATCCATTTATTCAAAGTGAGGTATTCTCCTTGTCCTTGCAAAATAAAGTCACATTAAAATGAATACATGTGTTTTTCACCAGGCCTCACAAAGAAGCAAATCACACAGCATGAAGCTGCTGGATTGTTCTACCCCAGAAACGGAAGGATTTATGAGCTATTCAACGGCTTTCACTTGTCTCACTTCCAACATGTTCCTGGCAGGCGGGAGACAGAGGCTGTGGGGACCTGGGAAGCAGTTTAACCTCCTTGTAGCTGGGAGTTCAAGGTAATGAACAGTACAAATTTACTTATTTGCTGCCCAAACTTTGACCACTAAGCTATTTCTCAAAATTTCAAGCAAACTGTGTAACTCAAAAGCCAGTCCCAAATTCAGATTTGATAAAGTCCCCCCATTCCCATCAAGAGACCTGGGAACACTGGGAGAGACCCCGCTGCGGGCTGGGGAAGGCCCCCTGGTGCTGCACGCAGCTCCTCGCATCCCCAGGCCTCTTGCTGGAGGAGAGAGCGTGGAACGGGCCTGGCCTCCACCTCTGACACGTGATTTGCCGGTGAAAGATCAGTTACTGTGAAAGCAAGTAGTGCTGGGCTGAGGGGGGCTGTGAGCAAGCCTGCAGAGAACCCAGGCATCTGCTAGAGGACTCGGGTGTGGCTTTCACCCCACCAAGGAGAAAAGAAGCTGAACGTCCCTGTTTTTGGTTTCTTTCGTCAAGATTTAAAACTGAGAAGAGGACAGCCTCGGGATTCCGTTCTTGGATTCTGACCCCTTGGCCTCTCCAGGGCACTAGCCAGGAGCACTGGTGGACTCCTTGTTCATTTGGAGACCCTGGGGCAAGGATGAGACCTTGAGAAATCACAGTCCCGGGAAGTAAACAGATAGGCTATTTAGAAAAAGAGTCCGAGCCATCAGTGAGCCATGAAATCAAAAGTAACAGAGATGGCCTCATCCACCAGAGGGCAGACAGCAGAAGCAAGAACTACAATCCTGCAGCCTGTGGAACAAAAACCACATTCACAGAAAGACAGACAAGATGAAAAGGCAGAGGGCTACGTACCAGATGAAGGAACGAGATAAAAACCCAGAAAAAAAAACTAAATGAAGTGGAGATAGGCAACCTTACAGAAAAAGAATTCAGAATAATGATAGTGAAGATGATCTAGGACCTCAGAAAAAGAATGGAAGCAAAGATTGAGAAGATGCAAGAAATGTTTAACAAAGACCTAGAAGAATTAAAGAACAAACAAACAGAGATGAACAATACAATAACGGAAATGAAAAATACACTTGAAGGAATCAATAGCAGAATAACTGAGGCAGAAGAACGGATAAGTGACCTGGAAGACAGAATGGGGGAATTCACTGCTGTGGAACAGAATAAAGAAAAAGGAATGAAAAGAAATGAAGACAGCCTAAGAGACCTCTGGGACAACATTAAACACAACAACATTCGCATTATAGGGGTCCCAGAAGGAGAAGAGAGAGAGAAAGGACCAGAGAAAATATTTGAAGAGATTATAGTCAAAAACTTCCCTAACATGGGAAAGGAAATAGCCACCCAAGTCCAGGAAGCGCAGCGAGTCCCATACAGGATAAACCTAAGGAGAAACACGCTGAGACACATAGTAATCAAATTGGCAAAAATTAAAGACAAAGAAAAATTATTGAAAGCAGCAGGGAAAAACAACGAATAACATACAAGGGAACTCCCATAAGGTTAACAGCTGATTTCTCAGCAGAAACTCTAAAAGCTAGAAGGGAGTGGCATGATATACTTAAAGTGATGAAAGGGAAGAACTTACAACCAAGATTACTCTTCCCAGCAAGGATCTCATTCAGATTCGATGGAGAAATCAAAAGCTTTACAAACAAGCAAAAGTTAAGAGAATTCAGCATCACCAAACCAGCTTTTACAACAAATCCTAAAGGAACTTCTCTAGGCAGAAAAGGCCTTACACCTAAAGCAATTAGAGAAAGAAGAACAAAAAACTCCCAAAGTTAGCAGAAGGAAAGAAATCAAAAAGATCACAGCAGAAATAAATGAAATAGAAACAAAGAAAACAGTAGCAAAGACCAATAAAACAAAAAGCTGGTTCTTTGAGGAGATAAACAAAATTGATAAACCATTACCAAGACTCATCAAGAAAAAGAGGGAGAGGACTCAAATCAATAAAATTAGAAATGAAAAAGGAGACGTTACAACAGACACCACAGAAATACAAAGCATCCTAAGAGACTACTACAAGCAACTCTATGCCAATAAAATGGACAACCTGGAAGAAATGGACAAATTCTTAGAAAGGTATAACCTTCCAAGACTGAACCAGGAAGAAATGGAAAATATGAACAGACCAATCACAAGTAATGAAATTGAAACTGTGATTAAAATTCTTCCAACAAACAGAAGTCCAGGACCAGATGGCTTCACAGTGAATTCTATCAAACATTTAAAGAAGAGCTAACACCCATCCTTCTCAAACTCTTCCAAAAAATTGCAGAGGAAGGAACACTCCCAAACTCATTCTATGAGGCCACCATCACCCTGATACCAAAACCAGACAAAGATCCTACAAAAAAAGAAAATTACAGACCAATATCACTCATGAATATAGATGCAAAAATCCTCAACAAAATACTAGCAAACAGAATCCAACAACACGTTAGAAGGATCATACACCATGATCAAGTGGGATTTATCCCAGGGATGCAAGGATTCTTCAATATACGCAAATCAATCAATGTGATACACCATATTAACAAACTGAAGAATAAAAACCATATGATCATCTCAAGAGATGCAGAAAAAGCTTCTGACAGAATTCAACACCCATTTATGATAAAAACTCTCCAAAAGTGGGCATAGAGGGAACCTACCTCAACATAATAAAGGCCATATACGACAAACCCACAGCAAACGTCATTCTCAATGGTGAAAAACTGAAAGCATTTCCTCTAAGATCAGGAACAAGACAAGGATGTCCACTCTCACCACTATTATTCAACATAGTTTTGGAAGTCCTAGCCAGGGCAATCAGACAAGAAAAATAACAGGAATACAAATCGGAAAAGAAAAAGTAAAACTGTCCCTGTTTGCAGATGACATGATACTACACATAGAGAATCCTAAAAATGCCACCAGAAAACTATTAGAGCTAATCAATGAGTTTGGTAAAGTTGCAGGATACAAAATTAATGCACAGAAATCTCTTGCATTCCTATACACTAATGATGAAAAATCTGAAAGAGAAATTAAGGAAACACTACCAGTTACCATTGCAACAAAAAGAATAAAATACCTAGGAATAAATCTACCTAGGGAGACAAAAGATCTGTATGCAGAAAACTATAAGACACTGATGAAAGAAATTAAAGATGATACCAACAGATGGAGAGATATACCATGTTCTTGGATTGGAAGAATCAATATTGTGAAAATGACTCTACTACCCAAAGCAATCTACAGATTCAATGCAATCCCTATCAAATTACCAATGGCACTTTTTACAGAACTAGAACAAAAAAAACTTAAAATTTGTATGGAGACACAAAAGACCCCGAATAGCCAAAGCAGTCTTGAGGGAAAAAAACAGAGCAGGAGGAATCAGACTCCCTGACTTCAGACTATACTACAAAGCTACAGTAATCAAGAAATATGGTACTGGCACAAAAACAGAAACAGATCAATGGAACAAGATAGAAAGCCCAGACATAAACTCACACACCTATGGTCAACTAATCTATGACAAAGGAGGCAAGGATATACAATGGAGAAAAGAAAGTCTCTTCAATAAGTGGTGCTGGGAAAACTGGACAGCTACATGTAAAAGAATGAAATTAGAACACTCCCTAACACCATACACAAAAGTAAACTCAAAATGGATTCAAGACCTAAATTTAAGACCAGACACTATAAAACTCTTAGAGGAAAACATAGGAAGAACACTCTTTGACATAACTCACAGCAAGATCTTTTTTGATCCACCTCCTGGAGTAATGGAAATAAAAACAAAAATAAACAAATGGGACCTAATGAAACTTAAAAGCTTTTGCACAGCAAAGGAAACCATAAACAAGATGAAAAGACAACACTCAGAATGGGAGAAAATATTTGCAAACAAATCAACGGACTAAGGATTAATCTCCAAAATATATAAACAGCTCATGCAGCTCAATATTAAAGAAACGAACAACCCAATCCAAAAATGGGCAGAAGACCTATATAGACCTTTCTCCAAAGAAGACATACAGATGGCCTAGAAGCACATGAGAAGCTGCTCAACATCACTAATTATTAGAGAAATGCAAATCAAAACTACCATGAGGTATCACCTCACACCAGTTAGAATGGGCTCCATCAGAAAATCTACACACAACAAATGCTGGAGAGGGTGTGGAGGAAAGGGAACCCTCTTGCACTGTTGGTGGGAATGTAAATTGATACAGCCACTATGGAGAACAGTATGGAGGTTCCTTAAAAAGCTAAAAACAGAATTACCATATGACCCAGCAATCCCACTACTGGGCATATACCCAGAGAAAAGCATAATTCAAAAAGACACATGCACCCCAATGTTCACTGCAGCACTATTTACCATAGCCAGGTCATGGAAGCAACCTAAATGCCCATCGACAGACGAATGGATAAAGAAGATGTGGTACATATATACAATGGAATATCACTCAGCCATAAAAAGGAACTAACTGGGCCGCTTGTTGAGACGTGGATGGATCTAGAGACTGTCATACAGAGTGAAGTAAGTCAGAAAGAGAAAAATAAATAGTATATTAACGCATGTATGTGGAACCTAGGAAAATGGTACAGATGAACCGGTTTGCAGGGCAGAAGTTGAGACACAGATGTAAAGAACAAACGTATGGACACCAAGGGGGGAAAGCCGCGGGGGGGTGGGGTGATGGTGTGCTGAATTGGGCAATTGGGATTGACATGTATACACTGATGTGTATAAAATTGATGACTAATAAGAACCTGCAGTATAAAAAGATAAAATTTTAAAAAAAATTAAGGATTTCTGTTCAACAAACAGCACAATAGAAAAACTTAATTGAGCATAAGATTGAGGGGGGAAAAAACAAAGTAACAGCTGACATGCCAGAGAAGGTGCAAGAAGCAGCAGCAGAAATAAGCATCTCAGATTAAACAGAGCAGGGGGGCACTGGGAGCACAAAGTTAATTCCCGAAAGTTGTGTGGAAACCAGTTTCCATAAATCAGCAAAGCTGCTGCATTGTAAGTTACAGGATCTCTGGCAACTGTCCCTGTAAGCCCATCTGGCTTAACAGCCAGCCTCTGTCCCCAAAGGGCACCTACTTCTCATTTTTATGTCCTGGAGTTGAGTTGGCTGCACAGAGAGTTACTAACGGACATAACTTCATGATTCGGCTCTCGGTCCGAACACCAAATAAAGAGAGGAAGTTCTTGGGGTTTTATTATATTAGAAAGAACAAGTTAATGAATGCAGATTATACAGGTGAAGGAATAATAATAAATAACTGAATAGGATTTGCTAATATTACTTTCTACATTTTAAGACATCTCCCCAGTACGGCCCATAAAATTGTCTTAGATAAAAGCAGAAGGGTTTAGATGAGGGTTCTTTATGGCAGTGCTATTTAAGTGTAATCCATGGGAAATAATGCTAACAAATGGGATATAAATGTTTTAGTGTGAGGCCTCTTCTTTACAGCAGTGCAAAATCACACTGCTTTATTCCAAAAGCAATTTCAATATGAACAAATCATCATTTTTATTAAGTTCTATCGCCAATGGCAGCTGTACTCCCTGTAGGATAGCTCACTACAAGGTCACACACCTCCCCCAGTGCCATCACTCGTAGTAACTTGCAGGGCTATTATCACAATTTCGTTATGGTGCCCTTTTCCATGGAACCCCAAATGCCAGGCTCCAATACTGAATCTGCGTTTTCCTGCCACAGTATCAGCAGAAAGGCTGCTCACAAACAAAGAGGGCATTAATCCGGAACAAGGGTTAAGTCCACCATTCGGAGGGAGGCACTGACCCAGTGCTGATTCTAAGCAAGAGTGCAGGTCAGATGAGGAGTCCAAGGCTCTGCTGTGTCATTTCCAGAATCAACGGCCCCACACGGCATCTTTCCTATGGCCTTGAAAAGTCTACCAAAATTTTAGATGTCACATGGCAGGAATCACAGGTTGTTCCCCTCCCTGTCACGGGGACGTTTACTCAGGCACTCAGCAGGAGAGAGAAGAGCCAAGAGACAGAGACGAGAAGCTGAGTACCAGTGCTGTTCGAGCCTCTGTCCCTAGATGTCCCTGAGGCACTGCCACATTCTCGTCTTGGATTTCATAAGACACCCCAAGTTCCTTATCACAACGCACTTTGGCTTATGCCAGTTTGAGTGGCATTACTGGCACTGGCACCCAGAATTCTTCTATACATCAGAAATTCCGTCACAAAGGGAGAGTGTATCAAAGTGACACTGGGACTTAGAAAAGGCAGGGACGAAGCTGGCCCGGGGAAGGAGGATAGCTGTGCTCACACAAGGCTTGCCGTGTGCCTCGTACACATGTGAATTACACACACGTCACATATGCAGATGGACATGGAGAAAGAGAGTGACAGCTGGACAGGGCGGGAGCAGATGAAGTTTCTGGCCCGGTGGGTTTTAGGACTGGAGCTTGGGCACTGTGTGCACTGAAGTAAAGAGCCCACGGAGGGGAGAAACGGAAGAATCGAGATGGTGCTGGTTGGACGGTGTAGATTCTCAGTAGTCTTGGGACTTTTAGGGAATAGGATTAAGAGTTTGGCTCTGAAGAGGAGAGAAAGGAAAGGCCTCTGTTTCACTTAATTTCACAAGGACCTGCTCACAAAAGCTGGCACGTGCCCACCTCCTACCCTACACGGTACACAGAGCACTTCTGCATAAATAATCTCATTTGAACCTCTTAATAACCCCCATAATACAAGAGGGCAGACCCTCTATCCTCCTGCTACGCGAGTCCTGAGGAGGGCGGCAGGTCTGCTTCATCTGCGTGTTTCATTTACAAGAGGAGTTATGTGCAGCAGCTGCAAGCATCATCTTTTTTTTTTCTTTCAAAACGATGAGCCAGAGTTAATCCACAGTTACATTTCCCCAAGCACAGCAGAAAACAGTTATGTGCGTACTGTCAGGGGACAAAAGTAAATTGTCACCCTCACCCTTTTGTCCCCCGTTATCAGCTCTAAGCCCCGTGGAGTGAGCAGCAGAGGGTGACCACTGAGAGACACGGGAACTCCTCTGCACGGCTGTGGTCTGCCGTTTGCTTTTGAAAATCTTCGACATTACAGGGCCTGCTCTTCTCTCTTCACGCTAGTCCACCGAACAGCGACTATCATGACAAGAAGGTGCCCAGGCGATCAACACGTGGTGACTCTTGGGCTTAAGAGGCGAGCAGTTTTCAAAACTGAAACCTGTTTCTTCAGGGGGTGGCCTCGAGTGGTGACTGGCCGGCCGACGACAGAAGCCCTGGGGTCAGCGGTGAAAGACGGGAGAAATGGATGCAAGTGACACACCCTCACCTTCTAGACTCCTTTTTTCTCAGGGGCCAGAGTGAAAGCCAGGAGCAGAGTGGCTTCACTACTTGAGAGTTAAGGCATCACAGCTAAAGGAATCCTGCAGCCCGTGTTTCCCAGCCTTTCTGGGCCGCATCACCACCCCCCCACCCCGGGGCCCCGGCCCACACCCTTTCTAACTTGCCACAGTCCTGTCACTCTGGCCATTGCTATCAAAGGAAAATGCACTGAGCCTGAGTTTGCTACAGATACTTTACCACCTTACACCACATCCTAGGACTGTTTCTTTCCCCCAAGCCACTCCCTCAAGGTATAATTATCACTAGCATAGTCATCCTTGCAGCTCGTTAGGAAGGGGCCAGGCCTTTTCTGGGACCTTCTCTCGGGTGGAGAAGCTCTATTGAAGCCGAGCTGGCTAGCATCCTCAGAGGCGGGCGTCCGGCTGGGACTACTTGGCCGTTCTCCAGGTGATGTGCTCATCTCCCCAGGAACCTCAATGCCAAGGCCTTCTTGACATGCATTCGATTTAGGCCTCTCTTTCCCGCATGCCTCTGAGCTCCTGCTGGAGAACAGCAACCCTTTTCCTGCAAGAACACACAGCTCCAAGGGAGGCGGTGGCTCCAGAGGAAGGAGATCAGTCTTAGACGAGATAGGAGCTCACCTGGACCCTTTCCTCCTAGAGATTCCACTGCTCCTTGAGGGAAGAGTCTGTTGAAAACGTTCGATTCCAAAGAGTTTCCCAAAGTAACTGATTTTCCAAAGTGTTTACTGGGAGAGTTTCAATAGAAAACTCCCTGCGGTTCTAGGGAAGGACTGGGCGCTGCTGTGGAGCATGGGCCCCTGTCGTGACCTCTAGGTGAGGCCCTGACACCGCCCCTCAGGACCACCCAGGCTTGGAGTCTTGGACCGTCCACCTGGCTGCTCTCCTTGTGATGAGAACCTGTGTCCACACTCTATTTTCTCTTCTACCTTTTCATGTCAAAGGTTAGCTTTCTTAGGGGACCCTCCTCTTCCTTCACCTACTCCAAAGTCTATGCGCTATTTTAAGAAATATTTGAGGAAGCGTAACTCTGATATAACCTGTATTTCTCAAGGGCTTGTAATCCTAACGGCACCACTGGACAAAATGACTGAAAAACATAGGAACTGAGACAAAGCACGGCAAAACGGTAGAAATTCTAGTTTCCATTTTAAGTACACTCTGCTTACAAGGTCTTTTGGCTGGCTGCTCTCTCGTGAAAATTTGATAAATGCCATGAATACCATAACACTAAATGCCATGAATACCATAACACTAATACATTGCCAATCACCCCCTTTGATAAACACAGTGAAAATTTTAACCATGGGCCTAACGTGTGGAAAAAATTAAGGATGTTCTCTTTTATTAATGCACAAGTGAAAACTGAACATCTACTGAAGGGCAATCAGTACTTAAACCAGAAAACTTTATACAGGGACTCGAATACCCACTCAGCTGCAGTGAAGCTAAGCTGCGGGTCGGGAACGAAGCAGCAGTTCCAGAGTAAACAGGGCTGGGACTGGGCGGCGGGGAGCGGGCTGCGGCTCTGGGAGCCTCGTCACACGGTAGGAGCGCCTGCCCTTAAGCTTCCTTAGCCTTCTGTTCAGCATCCCGGTGGTTTCCGCGGGAGCAGCCCAGGTCCCGGCCAGGTCTGATACTAGCGGGGAGGAAGCCAGCACCCTCCCATGGTAGAGGGCCCTCCTCAGTGAACTTGAGGGCAGGGGGGAGCTCCCCAGGAGACAGACGCTCAGACTGTAATTCTAAGGCCTCAGTCTTCTGCTTAACAACCGTACCCCCTTCATATCTCCATTTACCCTTAATTACAAAGGCGTGAACTTTGAGTGGGTTTTCCCCAGGTGACGGTGTGATTCATGAGGAAGGGCCATTTGCCTACAAGTTTTCCCACCGAGAAACACTAACGCTGCCAAAAATCCTCCTGTGTTCAGTTCGGCCTCACACCCCTGTACTCCACTATCCCCTGCCCCCCCGGGTTTCTACTGGCCTGGCCCCATCTCCCTATGTTAAAGTGGCCAAGGGCAGACACTTCTCCAATGTCAGAACAGATATTTCCTAGAGGGTAGCTTTTTTTTTAATTTTTAAAATTACTTTAGAGAATGTTTACCTCTAGTGGGGAAAATGCTTCAGGACAAACCAAAGCCCCGGGCTTGCTTGCACCACCAAGGGCCACTGCTCTTAGGACTGGGGACGGGCAAGAGGTATGAGGGTAAGGCTCAGCCAGGCGCCTGCTGACCCGCGGGCACACGGCTACCTGGTCTATTCATGAAGTCACAGTGGCCTAAGCCCGCGATGTCGATTCTCTTCATAAAAAGCACCATGCTGGTTAGGTTGGCTTCCTGCATTTCCGCTGGCTTAAGTGGCCGCATGTCTTCGGAGGCAAATTCTTCAGAGTACAGACAGAAAAGTTTTCCTAGAAGAAACCAAGGAAGATGGTTTTAATGCTTCTGTGTTGCCTCCGGACAGGAACTTAGCGTGAGCTGGGTTTGGGGTCCGCAGCGCTACCTGGAGAAGATGAACCGAGAATCTGCTTGCGTATCTCTGCTTGGCTCCGGCTGATGGGCTGCATGACGAGTGAGTTTGCTCTTATTCTAGGGTTATACACCTTTAAACGAAAGATAGCATCTTTAGCGTCAGCTCACTCGAGATTTAGCAGGCTCGCTGGCCCTGAAGTGACTGCTGTTTGCACACTTTACTTCACGAAAGGCTCTGCTACTCATTTCTTCTGTACAATATTTATTATTGTTTCACTTGCCTTGAGATGGAAACTGCAAGAGCTTTGATAAATGGAGTTAAGGGTTGTCTGATTTCATTGTAGCTTCAATAAATATGGGAGCTCTGCATCACCTACTGAAATACAAATGCCACTTCTCAAAGCGCTATACCGCTGACTCGTGTGCCGCGTGGAGAAAAGGATGATCAACCGACAGTGCTGCATTTCCTCAAGGTTCTGTTCAAATTGACTGTGACCCCAGGGGTCTCATCTTTATCCCATATGCTGGGCTTTTCCCGTCCTGTCAGCTCACACAAAGAGTGCAGATGGCGCTAACAGTGATTTTTCTTAGGCGTAGTTTAAAGGTAAGTAATAACCCTGGGTTCTCTGAATGGTGGACTGATTCAATAAGGTCAATCCAAACTGGTTCCAAGGGAACCTTCCTAATGGCTGGAATTGCTCTGTCACAGTAAACAAGGATATTTAAGAGACCCATAGTTTCCTGGAGGGGTAAAAGCTATATAACATCTAATAATGGTAAATGGATCAATACTTGGGTAGATTCTTTTCAGTTTAAATGCTATGATTTCTGAAGTCCCACTGTCTTTGAGATACCCTATTTCCATTTTTCCTAAATTTTTTTTTTTTTTTTTTTTTTTGTGCGGTACGCGGGCCTCTCACTGCTGTGGCCTCTCCCGTTGCGGAGCACAGGCTCCGGACGTGCAGGCTCAGAGGCCATGGCTCATGGGCCCAGCCGCTCCGCGGCATGTGGGATCTTCCCGGACCGGGGCACGAACCCGTGTCCCCTGCATCGGCAGGCGGACTCTCAACCACTGCGCCACCAGGGAAGCCCCTAATTTTTAATTTAAGGATAGTGATTAAAAATAAACAGACTTTTTAAAAAATTTAGGATGGAATTTTATGTCGACTATAAAGCCAAAATTTGCAAAAATTAAACTCAGTGTACTTGAAACTAATTTCTAGTAAATTACCCGGGGGGAGATGCTAATTACTTTGATAAAGGGGCTACCAAAAATACCCAAGGGATGTATAGAAAAAAAGATCCGTTTAGGAGTCAAGTAATTTGCTTTAGTAGTTGTCTTTCCTTAAAACTTTTTCCTCTGGCGCCTCAACCAATTTAATTTGTTTCCAGACTATCAACCTGATAATGACAGGCAGTTACACGTGCTCAAGACTTCTGTTACTGGATGCAATAGTTCTTCTTTGCACACATGGCCAAATACAGAGAAATCCCCAGATCATATAGTTCATCCTCACTTTCTGGTCGGTAAAATGGTAGGAGCCCAAGACAATTAGCAGCAGTCTACTTAACCGCCTCAACAATAATTACCTTTCTTCTCTCCACCCCGACATCAATAACAAATTTGACTGTGTTGCTCCAGATCAAAGATTCTCCAGAGCTAGCCGTTAACACCACTCGTCTCTGATAAACTTGGCATCTTTTTTCTGTTTCATCATTTGGCTTGAACAATGCACATTTCTCTTTTGGATACAAAGGAACAACTACCAGCTCTCCAAGATCTGGGTTTAAGTTAGATCCTTCTTGACAGATAATTTCATAGGCTTTTTCAATATCCTAAAGTAAAAGAATAACATCATCCATGAGAATAAAGTACATTACAAACAACTTTCTCCAAATTATATAAAACTATAGGCAAAAGCTGCATAACGTATACAGGGAAATAAATACTTGTGTTTTCTATAGGTATCGTTAAATACGAAAAGGAGGTATAACTGCGTAAGAACATGTCTTTGGGGAAGTTAAATATAATTTATAAATAATTTCAGTGCTTTTAGTCCAAAATGGCTCTCCTCTTGTGAAATGTACTGTCTTTGCCTTTATGCATTCATCCTGCTATTTTTCTAGCTTGGTGCAACTTCTCATATCCATTAACAATGACAGGTGAATAAAAGTTACTCTCACATCAGTGATGATGCATCACTGTGCTTTAATGGTGGCAGAACTAAGAATTCTAAAACAATTTCTAGATTTCCAATAGAAGCATATATGCATACACATTCCACAGTCAGGGTCTCTAATCTGGGTCATCTTGAAAACTATTATTACCCATTAGCACTTAAAGCAGAAATGCAATGAAATAGGCAGGAAATATTCACTGCTATTTATATATTTGCAAGATTCAGGAATTTAGAAATACTCTTTAAAAATGCTTCATTGTCAAATATACTGAATAAAAGAGTAAATTATGTGCCCTAAAACCACAAACAAGTAAGTATATTGGTGTAAAATGCTCAAAAAGCAAGACATTTTACACAGTACTTTTTAATTAATTCTTGGCTGCGTTGGGTCTCCGTTGCTGCGCGCGGGCTTTCTCTAGTTGCGGCGAGCGGGGGTTACTCTTCATTGCGATGTGTGGGTTTCTCACTGCGGTGGCCTCTCTTGTTGGTGTGGAACACGGGCTCTAGGCACGCGGGCTTCACTAGTTGTGGCACGTGGGCTCAGTAGTTGTGGCTCGCGGGCTCTAGAGCGCAGGCTCAGTAGTTGTGGCGCACGGGCTTAGTTGCTCCGCGGCATGTGGGATCTTCCCGGGCCAGGGCTCGAACCTGCGTCCCTTGCATTGGCAGGCGGATTCTTAACCACTGCTCCACCAGGGAAGCCCTGCAGTACTTTTCTATTTCTCAAATCACAACCTGATTTTTAGGACCTCATATAAAAAAGATGTCACTTAATGTAATTCTTACTCCTTTTAAATTTGTTTCCAAAATTTCTATTTTTTTAAGGGCCTAACTAACTACCAGATGGAAGAAGCCCCATTTCATTTCATTACATACATTAGATTTCACTAAAAATCTGAGTAAAAAAGATGCCTTCCCATGACTGTTAAGTCTGAGTCCACTGTCCAGCGCTCCAGCTCACCTCTCCTTCCTTCCCCGCCACCTGTATAGTGGGATTGAACTAACTCAAGGGCTTTGCAGGTGGACAGATCTGCCTAGAAAAATAGTGAGACCTCGGGTGAGCTATTTGAAGGTTATTCCTGAGCTGCTGAGAGGCCCCCAGGAAGCAGGGCAGAGGCTGCCCCCTGGGGTCCACACAGCAGTTATCCCGGTACCTTCTCCTGTTCACACTCCCCTTTTCTGCAGGGTTGGTTTACTTGGGGCAGATTTTTTTTTCAACCAACCAAGCGAAGAGCAGGATTATTGACCGTAATGAATGAAAAATTGTCAGCTGGAATAATCAGAACAAAGCTATTTCTTCCAATTTTTATAATTCTAATCATGTCATCATTTTAAGTGAGGAAAGCTTAGAAATTTCTACGGAGGAGAACAAGTCCTCGAGCTGCGTCTCCCTGCACAGGACATTCACACATTCCTCCTGGGTGGCAGGTGGTAACCTCTGCACGTTGGTACTTCACCCTCCACAGCTACCCTGGAGCTGAAAGAGGAGATTCGATTCCAGCCACCCACTCACAAATTTCCAATCCAAATAACCTTCAAACTGCACTGAAGTATTGTACCTAGTTTAGATTCCTCAAGCTGACAGAAAACTTTGAGGCCATAATCTTCAGAATTAAAAAAAAGTACTTAGAATATTCATTCGGTGCTTCAAACTGTTTACTCATTTCCTTCCTATTCAATGTGTTCAGAGCATTTACGTATGTGGGGCTTTCCTACAATACCTGCAAAACTCAGGAAAACACAGCAACCTGCACTGAAGGAAGATATCTGCCCCCAAATGAAAGGCCCGCAACTAGATGGAACATTTCACAGGAAAACCTTCAACCTAAGAGCATCTTCCTTGTGACAGCTTCAAGCTGCTCGATAATCTGGCTAGATAGTGTCATTAACCTTAATTTGTTTTCTATTTAATCTATTTCACTTTTTTTTTCAGGTTACAAGATGGTGAAGTGATAAGGAACAACACACTGTAAACATGCAGGGCTCCAAGCCTCAATTAAGCACAAGAGCCAGGGGAGCGCGCAGTTGCGGGTATTAATTCACAGCAGGTGAGGGGCTAAGTGAGCAGTACGAGAAAATGTGAGGCACCTAATGTTCACCAAGCCAAACATGAGAGTGTTTCTGCAACTTTAAACGGATTTCCTAAGAGAAAAAGCGACCGTTAGTACTCTTCGGTCAGACTGCTTGGGTTTGTTTTCCTATGACATTCAGTTGCTATGGCAGATTTTAAAGTTTTATATAGAAATCAAGAAAGCTTCAAACAGCATGGGGAAAAATGATCAACAGCTGTTAACATGGATTTCGGAGCAAGACAAAACTTTCCAAAAGACAAATTCCAAGACCATAGGAGAGTGTTAACCCTGACATAAGTAGTAAAAAAGAAGAAAGTCCATCAGCATATACTGAACTATGTTCCGCTTTTTAGGTGGCAGATGGGGAAAAGAAACCCAGATAACACCTGTGGAATTTGGGGCTGAACTGTGAGGAAAAACACTGGTTCCCAGAGAAGGTATGCTCCAGCCCGCAGAATTGCTGCCCCACCAGCTGGGCAGCCTGCTGGGAGCCTCTGGACAAGGAGAACCACCCCCCCACAGAGATTCCAGTGCTGGACCCGGGCCACAGCAGCAGCCCCTGCCAAAATGACGAGTCCTCATTCTCAGAGGCTCAGAATTGCAAAATCCGCCCAGAGCTTTCACTACACCATCACGTTCATGACTTTCAGGACTGATGGTTTCTTAATAGGAAATGTCTTTCTGGTCTGACTTCAAGGAAGATTATATAATTTTCTAAGCCCTGTGGATTTTACAGTTTCTACCACTATCCTAGGTAAAAATGCATCTTCTGAAGTCTGACAATTCAGAAGTCACTATGCCATTAATTATAGCTTATATGAAACTTGTAAGAATCAAATACTTTAAGAATCAAATATTACCCCCAATTCTGTTATGAGCTTTATTTTTCAAAAATCCATTTTGGCATTTTTGGTTACTCTGACTAAAGATGACTACTCATTCTATCAGTCTTCATTATACTGTCCCCCACCCGATCCACCCCGAAATGTATGCCTTCTTTTCACCGGCCAATTCTAACTTTCAAATGTTTCAGACTCTTCTAATTCTGCCATTCCTCCCTCCCTTAGGCTTCAGCCAGTTATGCTGAGAACCTCTAACTGTTTTCATAAATCCTTCTTCTGTCTCCTTAATCATTTTGTTACTTCCCTCAGGACTTTCTTGAGTATCTTGAATCATGCGGGATTAGGGAATGATCATAGAATAAATCATTGTAATCCGTAGAAGATTTACTACTCAAGAAACTGTGTATAATCTACACAGGAAACACGGAAAATATGCTGTAGTTATCATATATTTGAGATTCTAAATTACTTTCTTTATGGAAACAGATAAAACCTAAGTTGTGAGAAAGCTGTCTAAAGTTCCCCAAACTAAAGGATCAGTCATCCTTTATGCTTTGAGTATAAAGCAGAATAAATACTCCTGAAGGTACTTGTGAAGGCGTGTGAATACTTAAGACAAGGCTCTGGTAGAGAGCTGAGGTCCTTGTCTTTGTTCAGCTGGTGGCTCAGCCAATATCATACAGTTTCCTTTTGGTTTCTGTTTAATCACTGGAATTACTACATATCTGGGTCATGGTCTAAAAGCCAGTGCTTTTTTTACTCTCTGAGTGAGATGACGGGTAGGGGAAAAAGGCCAGGAAATCAGTCTCTAAGAAGAAAGGTCTAACTCTTGAGATTCTGGAGGCTTTTAGATTTGGCCCGCAGAGCAGTGGAGAGAGAAGCAGGGCCACAGTAACTGCATTAAAAAAAAAAAAATGCAACCCCAAATGACACCTTGACTCTATAAAAGCAAAAAGAGACGCTCAGCTGTACATTTCCCATTGTTCTTTTGAAAGACGCTGTCAGATATCGAAGTGAACATTTTTCTCATTCATCTTTTTAAGAAAAGTGTAGGGAGATAGCCTTCTGACTGTGCTATAAATTATATTTTCCTGCCTAACACTCCACTGACTGCTGTAGGAACATTGTGGGTACTTTTTTGTTCCCTGACTCTATGTGGAGGACTTAGCTTATGTCCCGCATCTCCAGCACATGCGCCTGCCATGAGGGAGGTGGCCGTGAGTGTGAGATGAGTGTGTCTTCTCTACTGAGACAGTTCACAGCAAGCCTTTGGGGCAGCCCAGGATCTCGCCTGATCCCATGGAAGGAGGTCAGCTCTGGAGATCACCCCCAGAAATTCCTCAGAGTCCCCACCTCCCCACCCCCATTCTGTGTTTCAGAACAGCTCCTGGGTTGGTTGGTTGGTTGGTTGGTTGTTTATGTATGTATGTATGTATGTATGTATGTATGTATGTATATATTTATGCTGTGGCTTGTGGGATGTCAGTTCCCCAACCAGGGATCGAACCCATGCCCCGTGCTATGGAAGCACAGAGCCCTCACCACTGGAACTCCAGGGAAGTCCCCAGTTCCTGCCTTTAGAAGCACTTCCTTGTTTGCCTTTCAGCGTAGGTTTTATTTACTCTATATCAAGGATTCTTCTAAAGTATGAAAAAAGAGGTGTGATGGAACCAAATAGCAGTTCCCTCAGTTAATTAGTAAACTGAAACCTGTATGTTAGTTATTAAAAGGTTCCCAACAAGGTTAAAAGGTTCCCAATAAGTAAACTTATTACTCTCTTAGGTTAGAATGAATATTACTTACTTACTTGTTCACAGGCCAGAAAGACTACAATGTCACCCTTCTCACCGGAGTGGTGAATTTCAAAGATAAGGCGTAAAATAGACTCAAAAGACTCCTTCTGAGCCCCACTAAGGTACACAACCTCCACTGGGTACTTATTTTTCACTTCTATGAGAGGCACGTTTCCATAATAAGAACTGAGTTTGCTGATCAGGTGAGGTGAGGAGTTAATTATGAGCTTCAGTTCCGGTCTTGCCAGTAAAACATCTTTAAGAAGTCCAAGTAACACATCAGTTGCAATGCTTCTTTCATGAATATCATCTAAGATGATGACCCCATAGCTACCCAGAAAAGGACTGGACATCATTTCTCTCTGTAACATGTCATCAGTACAATACCTACAAAGAAGAAACATGAAAGTTAGAATACTCTCATGAAGAAAATCATATAAAAAAACCCCTAACATAAACAACAAAAAATGCCTTTCCTATATCCTTTTGTCTAAATCAGGAGTTTAAATCTTTATCGGGGGCCAAGATTTCTTCAAGTTGATAAAATCTACAGGCCTTCAAAATAGAAAAGTGCACATGAACAAATTTTAAGCACAGTTTCCATGTCTTCACAGACCCTCTAAAGACCATCCCTGAGCCCTAGGTTCCAGACCTCTGCCTTACATGTTCATTACAGATATTAACAAGAGCTACATTTAACATTTGCCCTGAGCTTTTTAAAAAAAGTAATTCAGCAAAATAGCCTTGTCCGGTAAGAGCACCCCCCCGTTCCATCAATGTTAGAATTTTGAGTCAGAGCACACACTTCAAAGGAAGGATACACAGAGGACTGTCCTCTCTCAGGCTCACGGCCCAGTGACTCCACTAGTAGGACTCTGTCAGTGGCACATCGTGGGAGATGACGTCACCAGGGTGTTAGCATCAACGAGTTGGAAATGTCGTCCAAATAATAACCACACGAAAGCATCTAAAAAGTAACCACCTATTTGAGGGCAGCGTTCCTGGAGGAGGAACGGGTCATTAGCGGTTTTCATGGATTTCCAGTAGTTCTTGGGGTGTATTTAAAAATAATAGTAAAAATAAATACCTATTAGTCATCCAGCACCATACAAACATCATCTTTCTGACACTGTTTACATCTCTGCCTATATTATTCCTTGAGGAGACCAATTTCATAACTTCTCTACCCATTTAAGGTATTTATGTGTCCCTGCCTACGGCCGGTCTGAAACTGCTGTTCTTAGAAAGGCCTGCTTGCAAGGTTGGCCCTTGGCCGGCATTTGGGAACCTAGATTTGGGAGGGTTCTCACCATTCCCAGAACTGACGCTTACTGTTTGTAATATGGTCTAACCTGCTTTCCTTCTGGGAGTACGGAGCTTTAGACTACAGTAGGAGGCAGAGGGTGCCTATGTGACCAGTCCCCAGTAAATACCTGGGCACAGTCTCTAATGAGTTTCCTTAAACTCGTTGCTACAACTCACAGCTGGAGGAACGAAGCATATCTCAGGCGAGTCCCCTGGGAGGTGCTCTCGGGAGCCTGCGCCTGGTTTCCTCTGGACTTCACGCCTTGCACCATTTCCCTTTGCTGACTTGGTTTGTATCCTTTCACTTCAGTAAAGCTGAGCTGTGGATTAACTATATACTGAATCCTACGAGTCTTCCTAGCAAATCATCAAACCTAGGGGTGGTCTTGGAGACGCTGAAACAGTCCTCAATTAACCCTTTTCAAGGAAGAAAGAAAAAGGAGAAAACATTTATAAGTTCCTAGTGTGCGCCAGGCATTGTGCTGATAGAAGAGTTCTCATTTAACCTTTGGAATAAATCTTCAAGGTAGACATTACTATCCCATTATTTATAAATGAGGAAACAGGTTCAGAAAGGTTAAGTACCCTGCATAAAGTCATAAAGCCAGGGAGAGAGTCAAGGTTTAAGCCTGAATGTCTATTACATCTCATGCCACTGTCAAATTATAAAGACGGGTCCCTTGGCTGCCATGGATTGGTAACAAAGCCCATGTTCTCCCTCTCTGCACCTTGACGAGATCAGAACATTTGCTCTCTGCCTTTACTCCTACACTTGTTCTCATTCTGTGTCTCTCTTACCAAAAGAGCAATGATAAGTTGCTGATTATTCCTTTTCTCAAACTTAAGAAAGAAAATATATTGAATACTACAATATTGTACTTTGTGCAAGATGCAAACAAACAGAGATGCATCCAAAATCTAGGTTTCAGGTCATCTTCTGCTGAGGGTAACCAGTATGATATAATAAGTACTATTGACTCTTGTCTGAAAACAAGTTGTTTTAATCTATGCTACTTCCTTAATGTTATTCCCTTCTGAGCAAAACTCATCTAAGCACTTATCTGATAGGAAGAAATGCTTTCTCTCTGCCAGGCAGAGGAGGTGTGTGTGTTATGTAAATACATCCAGGCTTAATTAAAAAGGGAGAAGATGTGACTCACCTAAAACTCTACGAGACTCAGCAAGCTAGACCTGGCCTTCCAAATGATTATATAGAACTAAGGGAATACTAAGGATCCACCCTAAAACTTACCATACAAACCTCCAGTTTTCTATGTAAGACAGAGATCTATTTCTTACCTTTATATTAATAAGATCATGTGTACAGTGCTTAAGAAAATACTGTTCCTGATAACTATGTAAAAAGATGGATACATTTTGGAAATGTAATTTATTTTTTAAATTTATTTTTATTTATTTATTTTTGGCTGCATTGGGTCTGTTGCTGCGTGCGGGCTTTCTCTAGTTGTGGCGAGCAAGGGCTACTCTTCACTGCGGTGCGCGAACTTCTCATCGTGGTGGCCTCTCGCGTTACGGAGCACGGGCTCTAGGGCGCGCGGGCTTCAGTAGTTGTGGCGCGTGGGCTCAGTAGTTGTGGCTCGTAGGCTCTAGAGCGCGGGCTCAGTAGTTGAAGTGCACGGGCTTAGTTGCTCTGCAGCGTGTGGGATCCTCCCAGACCAGGGCTCGAACCCATGTCCCCTGCATTGGCAGGCAGATTCCTAACCACTGCGCCACCAGGGAAGTCCCTGGAAATGTAATTTATATTCTAAATTCTTAAGACTGAAATTTTGAAAGCTAAGAATATAGGAAAGTTTTATTAATATTTTCTGAAATTGTATGTATTGAATTTGACCTCAAAAATTTGAGTAATTTCTAAAAAATTCAGTGTTCTAGAGGGTTCATATTTGAAATGTATGTCGCTTCCACAAGATATTGTGATATCTAGTTCAGAAAGACTATTTTAGGTATATAATATTCGGGTATCCACTGTTTTGAAAAAGGCCAGAAAAAAGCTTAAAGAAGAACTAAGCTGTTCTATATAGAATCCAGAAAAATGGTAGTGGCATAAAGATTATATTTACTAAGTACCTATTATGTACCCAACAGACTAGATGCTAAGGAGTTACAAAGAAAATGAAAAAGACAATATCAAATACAGAACACTACCTTCTATAATCAACAGTCACCCTTAGATCCTCTTATTTAAATAGCTATTCAATCTGAGCTTATCAAAAATTATGGCTAGCATGTGCCTCCAAGGAGATGAATGCGGCCGGAATTTACCTTTTCACCCAAATCACCCAAATCGCTAACAGATGCATCGCGCTCCCATACACCAGTCGCGGGCAGCAGCTCCCTGAGTCCTCACAACAACCCTGCGAGCTGGTGTGTCAACCACCGCGTTTCATGGACGAGGAAGCGTAAGCAGAGAGGCTGGGGGACTTGTGCAAGGTGACAGGTGGGTGGGTGGCTGAGACACTCATTTTACAGCCACGCCGCCTGCTCTTCAGAGCACAGAGCACTAGGAGGAAAATAAGGGACGACTTTCTTTTCTCTTATCATATAGAGCTTTTCACTACCTTTGGCCCCTTTGCTGAAACTCAAACCCTGGTAGCAATAAATCAGAGTATCTGCTGACTCTTGCACTGGTTGGGGGATGTCAGGGTGGAAAGTGCAGCATCCCAGCAACAAGAGTGACTGTAAAGTAAAGATGAGACGACCAGGCAGCCCGGCAGAGGCAGAAGGAACCAGAACCCGCAGTGGCCAAAGGAGGCTGCTAGTTTCCCTCCACCTTCTAAGGTACTGCGGTTCAGCTCCTCCACACCTGAAGGCTATTTTCTACATTAAGAAAGGAACGCTACATGCAGATAAGAGCTAAAAAAAATTTTCAACAAAAACTGTAGTCCTTCCTTTGGCTGTTAGGATTGAATGCTTGCAGGGTTTTCACCATAAAGCAATGAAAGCCAAGTCCCAACACATAAGAGATGCTTAAAAAGGTGAGATGTGTCTTTGACCTACTCTGACAACATTATTGGTTTACTCCACAATTATTTACCTCTATGACTTTCTTAAAAAAAAATGTATATATATATATATATATATATACGCACACGATCCATATCAATAAGATAAAAACATCATAAGATTTCATTTTAAAAGTGACTACACCCAAGAGTCCTTTTCAAAAGGTTTCCAAAGTCTAGTCCATCCTTCAATTAAAACCATGACCACTTGAGAGGTCACTTCAAAATGTAAAGGATGAAGAATGAATCTGCTAGGCGTGGGGATCCTTCACCCTTTCAGGGTTGCATGTCCTGTCCTGTCCAACTCTCCAACTAGTCCGTGAATTCCCAAAAGCAGGGAGGTTTTTAGGTTCATCTGTATCACTATTGGACCATTTGCATAATAAATAATTTATAAACGTATACAGTGACTCGGGGACGTCACGGCTAGAATAACAGAAGGTTACATACATTCAAGAAGTTCAAGTCATAGTGCTACGGGTCGAAAGCTTCGCTATGGTTTAACACCAGCCTGAAGACCGAGGTCCTCTATTTTTGAAGATAACATCTGAAAAACGTTAAAAGCGGCTTAGTACAAACCGAATGAGTTACACAGGCTTTCTGGATGGGAGAAGAACTGCACCAGAGTCTGCAGCAGCCAGCTGGGACCAGGCACTCGTCTTTCCTTCTGTTATCAAGTGTGTTAAACGTCCTCCATGGGACAAGCATGTCAGATGCCGGGGATACGAGTATGCAAAAACCATCCCTGCTATACTGCACTGTGCTATGCTATGTCATAGCATCCCTGTTACACTAGCGTAGGACGTCCCCAGTGATGTGCCAGGGCACTCTGGTGTGCCCCACAAGTGGGTCAGAGACACGCAGATACACTGAGGCTGAGATGCTTGTCTCCTCAGACCTTGGGGCAGTCAGGCAGTGCCTGGGACAGCTGAAGCCCTTAAGATGGTCATCTTTGGCTGCAAGCAGCTTTGACCATTTCCTTAAGGTGCCATAAGATACTCTCACTTTCAGTGACGGCTATGATAGAAAACTGCTTGAGAAACTGGCCCAGAGCAGTGATTTTTTCCACTTCTCTTTGTCCTTCTGTTAAGCTCTTGGAAACCACTGTGGAAAGGAAATCTCAGAACTGTGGTAGCTACTGAGAAGGGTCCTTGGAACCTGTAAGAATCTCAAAACTAGAGTTTGAAAAACACTGACCTACACTGCCATGATGAAGGCTGAGACGAAGTTTTACAGAAGCACAGCAGAGAGTTTTCTAATTTACACTACGGAGGGTCAGGGAAGCTTTCCTGGAGCAGGTGACCTCTGCATGGGATCTTGTATGACGGGGAGGAATTAGCCAAGCCCGGAAGAGGCACAGACATTCCATGTGGAGGGAAGACCATGTGCCAAGGCACATGGCACACAGAGAACCACGTGTGTCGACACAGCTGGCACACAGACAACGCATATGGACCCACTATGAGGCGGAGCTCCAGAAGCACAGATTGAAGGTCTTTGGGGCCAACCTAACAAGTCATGACTTTTTCCTGAGGATTATGGGGAGATACGGAAGAAGTTTAGACAAGGAATCCCTGACGGTGCCAAGGTGGGAAAATGACTGGTGCATGTCAGGCTGGTGACAGAGAGACGAGTTACTATTATCACACGTTACAGGTGTGTAAAGCAGAGAACGCAAGAATACGCTCTTCTAGGATCACAGAGGACAAGCCAGGAGTCATCAGGTACAGCAGATGAAAGCCCCCCCAAACCAACCTCAAGATCGTTTCACTGGTGCAGCAGTTCTCAAAAGGAATCATGTAGCCGACTTCATGACCGATGTTAACATCCATTTCGTCTGCCACCCGGAGGGCGAGCTGGACCACAGTCTGCTTGTGGACCTGTGTGCACACCACGCCCCCGTGCTGGTAGTGGATGGAAAGGCAATATTCAGCACACCACTGAGGAACCTTTAACGGGGACAAATGAGACAGGATCAGCCCCGCTAGGAAAACACCACCACCACCACCAAAAAACCTCCAAGGGTTCATCTTATAAATGAGTTGTTCTCTCCCACCAGTGAATCGCCGGTGGGCTGCATTACAGCTTAGTTGGTGAAACTGAAGAATTTGTGTTTATGCAGGGAGTTAGTACTAGTAAATAAAGTTAGGAATAAACAGGAGTTAGCAGGGACTGTAAAAGTTAGACTCCCAGATGAAAAAAAAGGAAGATAAAAATAAAAGGCAAAGTAAAAAAAAATTTTTTTAACCTCAGCTGTTCTGAAAAGACTAATGTATTTAAGATTATTATTTTCTTTCTGGTTAAAAGAAAGCACCATCAAAGATATGGCTTCTGGTATCAACTTTTTTTTTTTTTTTTTTTTGCGGTACGCGGGCCTCTCACTGTTGTGGCCTCTCCCATTGAGGAGCACAGGCTCTGGACGCACAGGCTCAGCGGCCATGGCTCATGCGCCCAGCTGCTCCGCGGCATGTGGGATCTTCCCGGACCGGGGCACGAACCCGCGTTCCCTGTATCGGCAGGCAGACTCTCAACCACTGCGCCACCAGGGTAGCCCTGGTATCAACTTTTATGCTTTAAGCAATATAAATATTAAATAGCATTTAGATGAAAAATAGTAGCTCAAAATTAAAACATTTACATTTAAATCTAAATGACCATAACAAAATAACCAGATAAGCCTACTTTACATTTCCCTGGCAATAAAAGCTAAAATACACTGGCATTTATCATCTAAATACAATGAAAAGTAAGCTCAGTGAGATAATTAACCAATCCATCCAGATTTGGAAAGAGCCAATTCCAAGACTGCTCTTGAGTTATTTATTTTTAAAGCCTTTTACTGAAAATGTATTATGGTTCAATTGATTTTAAATAGTTCATTTGCATAAGAATTATTATAGTAGAAAGTACTGAATTCATTTGTATGCTGGAATCTTAGGGCACTGTCAGTAAGTTATGCTTTGTTACATGTATTTTTAAAACAAATCATTCTGAGTGTTTTTTTAACAGATCCAAGGTATTTAAAAGTTTCAGCATTTTTAATTATCTTCAGATTTGCTATTTACTAGACCCACCGTGGAATTCTTAGATTTTTTAAAAATTATTTATTTATTTATTTATTTATTTTTGGCTGCGTTGGGTCTTCCTTGCTGCACATGGGCTTTCTCTAGTTGTGGCGAGCGGGGTTCTCATTGCAGTGTGCAGGCTTCTCGTTGCGGTGGCTTCTCTTGTTGCGGAGCATGGGCTCTAGGTGCACGGGCTTCAGTAGTTGTGGCACGCGAGCTCAGCAGTTGTGGTACATGGGCTTAGTTGCTCCGCGGCATGTGGGATCTTCCTGCACCAGGCCTCAAACCCGTGTCCCCTGCATTGGCAGGCAGATTCCCAACCACTGTGCCACCAGGGAAGCCCGAATTCTTAGATTTTAATACTATAACTTGAAAAATAAACATAACTTACTAGAAATCAAGTAACTCCAAAATGAACACCTGCTGCAGGCTGCAGATTCCCGATGATTAAAAGTGTAAATGTAGTTCCTCTATTTCAAGATGAGCATCAGCCTTGTCAACAGGTTGGAAACTAATCAGCAATTATTTCCTCAATAACTTTGTTGTACGAAAGACGAACATTTAACACACTACACTCAGGAAATCTGGAATCAAGGTATATCACAAGTGACCAAAGTCAGGAGTTCTAGACCTGGTGTGCCATTAGTTTGTTATTTGTAAATCACCATTTCTCTAAGCTTCAGTTTCCTTCCCTGTAAAATGGGTTGAACGGATGAGACCTACCCTTCAAGTCTGAGCTCCTGTGCCATTTTCTCCCCAAGGCTTGCTGCGATACCTCCCCTCCACCCCCCACCAGGAAGGAGACCCCACAGTGTACTTCCTGACGACCATGGCATGGACCATGGACCACACTTCCTGCAGTTGCTGGTCTGTTCCAGTGCAGGTCTGTTCACCCCGCTAGACTATGAACTCTGGGAGAACAGAGATCTGTCTTGGTCACCAAATAATCTTAAATAAGTTTATTCAATAAATATTTGTTAAATGAACAAATTAATTTCTTACATTTTCCAGAAATATTTTTAAATTCTATGATTCGATATATTCTACCTTGAATTGCTTCACAATCACACCTAACTGGGAATTCACATAAAAGTTTCTATCTCCCTCATTCCCTAGGAAGGTACTTTTTATCCTTGTCAAATCCTTACTTTTTAACCCAATTCCCTATTCCCTTCATATCTAGGTCCTTAGCTGAGACCTCAAATAACACTTTTGTGAGAAATTATATTAAAACTGTTTGAATCTTTGTCTCCCCACTAGAGTGGAAGATCCTTAAGGTAGACATGCGTGGTTCATATTTCCCCCAATACTTAATAGAGGACCTGACACATAAGAGGAATAATAAATATCTGGATGGAAGGATGTATGAAGACATTAGAATAATTGAAAAGAAGGGAGAGAAAGGCTTAGACTCAGGACCTAACATGGGAGAGAAGTAATAAAACCAAGGGACATTTATTTCTAAGGAAGAATGAACAGTACCCACTAGCGGACTGATTATGCATAAGAAGAAACAAATATTTTAAGATCTGACTTAAAATACTAGGGTAATGGCGTCGTTAACAACCAGAAATTTAAAAGTAAAATAAAACAGAATGAATGAATGAAGCTGAACAGTAGCATAAAGTGCTTCTGGGGGGAGCGAAGTGTTCAAGGGGAGGGAGAGAACCTTCAGGAGAGCCGGGAAAGTGGTCAGGGTTAAGGTCATCTTGATGGGAGGACATCCCGGTGTAGCCAGCCTGAGATCAACTGCAAAACAGGCCAGGAGCCTAAGTGAGGGGCCAAAGCTAGAGACACACACAGAAGTCCTAGAATTTCAGAGCTGAAAGCAATGGCAGGCATGTAGGCCACGGCCTCATTTTACACACAAGGAAAGTCTTAGAAGGGTTACTTGCCCCAGTCATCCTGCCAGTAAACAGCCCAGCCAGAACCTATCCAAATCTTTCAGTTTCTCATCTGGCATAATTTCCACCAGGCCATGGTTGCTTCCGAGCATCTTTATACAAAGGTAGTAATAGAAGCCATCAGGTTCTCAACCGTCAACACTTTTTACTACTCTTTCTAGCCTAATGGTAATGTCAGGGCACAGTACTACGATGACAGCGGGCACTATTTTACACAGTTAGAATTGCTGCTGAAATGACACCATTCAGTCTCACTAAAACACCTGGATATCCTCAGTCTGGTTATTATTCTAAGATCCAGGATAGCCGCTTTCAAACTCTAGAATTCTACATGATTCATATGATTATGGGCCACGTTCCCAAGGTTCCGACTTTGTTTTCTGAGTGCATTTCATTTATTTCTATTTACTCACATAAACAAATTCTGCAAGATTAGACTATTACAGTATGTTTATAATGTTATAGACATCATATAGGCCTGGCAGTGCAATAAATATAAACAATCCAACAGTCCTCACTGTTCTTTTTGCCCTCCTCCACAACAGAGCAAATGATTTCACCTATGAGGCAAAGAAAATGATACAGAAATGGGACAGCTCTTCTAGACATCGGTTCAAATCACCAGCGAAAGACAGAACACATGCATATTGGGCTTAATGTAGGGATGTCTGCTGACACTGCCAAGCTGAAAGTTGAGCACAAGTCACAACTAATTGCAGAGCACCCACCCCACGCAGCTCTGACTGCGTACGACGTACTGCCCCTTTCAGTGAGTCACACATGGATGACGACAGTAAGTGATGCAAATGCAAACTGAAAGGGTCGTCTCTGAACAAAAAGGAGAGACACGTGAAATCATCTCTCCTAATTATAACAACTTCTGTGCTTTAGCATACCTTCCGAATCACCCTAAGCAAGCTAAGGCACGCTGTGAAGTTTGATGCCTTCGCAAAGTATCGGCTGAAAAGAATGATGATTCAGCAAATGCCAGAAATGTGAACATTTCATAATTTCAAGCGGCACTAAGATTCCAGCTTCATAGGGAACTCTTGCATTCTCTGCGCTTATAGCAAATACCGTACCATTCCACGCCCTGATTCTGATTCTCCTCTGGGAGTGGCTTTTTCTTTGTCCCAACAGTACCTTACCCTTCTCACCAATGCATTATATGCCTTGAGATTTCATGTCTCTCTCTATAGTTTCTCTTTGGAAGGTATGCCCCCCCCCCCATCCCTGGCATCTAGAACATACTTTAGTACTTAACACAAGGTGTGCAATTTGGTGAACAAAACAGAAAACTGTTCTTTTATAATTGAAAAAACCAAACCTATTTACAAATTTACCTGGGCCTTTCAGCAATAGATAACACCCACATTTATATATTTGGCCTAGAAAATTTCCCTACTAGGAATCACAACTTCAAATATTTTCATTCTGAACTCATCCAACAACTTTTTCACATTCTCTCAATCTCTCAACTTTTTCACATTCTCTCAATCCAGTTTTCTGGACTGTGTGACGTGCCACACGTGCGAAAGCCTGAGCGGTGAAGCCGGCTCCGGGTCGCACGATCAGCGCGCCCGGCTCCTGGCTCTTATCTCCTCCCTGCAAGCAAATCACTGGGACTCTGGCCCATCTGCCGCTACGAGAGTAGGTAAGAGGGGTCCTCCAAGTAACCAAAACCTAATCTACATCAAGGCTTCGCCAGCTTGACTTTGTAACCGGAGCTCTACAAATTGTACAGATCCAGAACGCGAAGCCAAGACGCTCCATCCCCACCTCGGGCAACAGGCAGGAGGCTGGGCTGCTGGACTCTGGGAGGCTGGGGCCCAGGATCCTCGGCTGGTCCAGATCAGAACCAGGAGGGCAGCGGAGCAGTCTCATTGCTGCCACCGCAGCGACAGGACAGTCACGTGAGTCACACTGGTGTGGAACCTCCTGCCCCTCCGTCCACGGCTAGAGATCGCGTCCCCTCCTCTAGCGGATATACAAGTAAAGGACGCGAGACAAAAGTCATCTGTGAGACACAACGCTACTACAGTTAAACAAATTCTAGTCCCAAAGGCCCTCAAGCCCTCGTTTTATGTCCCCAGCCTGCCCATGGTGACTGATTCCTCTTCTGGGCCACCCAGAGCGCGGCTGTGCCAAGGTCCCAATCACTCACTTTTATTTAAGTACCAGAATCACGAAATCCAAAGCTGAAAGGAACCATAAGGTCCAGCAATTCACCCAAAGGCATGAATCTCCACAGCAACATTCCTGCAAGGCGCACTAAGCTGCCCGATGTGAGCCAGAACGCCAGAACTCATTCCTGAGGAGCGGGTCCCCTTCTGCATTAAATGTCACGTGTCCCTGGATACCATAATTCGTATACCTCTTGAGCGAACACAGAAAATGCGGAGTAAGTTACTCAGCTAACAAGGTGCACTTGTTCTATACCAGCCAGCTTCTTAATTTAGGCTAAAGCTCAGGTACATCATGCTTATTCAGCTCACTGACCCAATCATTTCAGGGGAAATTTCAGGACAAGTAAGTAAATAGATGGTTCTAAAAATATTTCATTGTCTTTTAGGCTTTTTCATAAATCTGCCCCAAAAAAGGTAACAAGAAAAGGCTCTAAAAATGTATGAAAAGTTGTCCTCTTTTCCAGAGGGCAGTCACAAAATAGCCTCCATACCATCTGCACTAAAGAGAGGTGGAATTTTTAGGATCCAGCAAAACACTTGTGGTCCTCTTTGGAAGGCTTGGGTCTAAAGACAGACTTTTCTTTGAAAGGTTTAAAATGCTGAGGAAAAAGAAAATAGTCTTAGAAGCTCTTTAAAAAATAACCAAGTTGTTTCCAGAATTAAGAAAACAACTGATGCTCCCATTATTTAAATTGGTTTAGGATTTGATTTCTCCTACCCTGAAGATACATACTGCCTTCACACTTAACAGAAACAAGCATGATTTATTAAAATGATCAAGAAGTTAGAGCTGACAAGAGAAACCATTGCTAGGTATTAACATAACATATTACATGATAACAATTCTTGCCCTTTAAGATCACAAATTCTAAAAGAAAACTCAAGGAGTATATATTAAAAAAAATTTTTTTAAACAATAGTGTGGGTTAGCAATTCTGAAACTAAATTTTGAGCATTCTAAGATTGAACAAGTAAAGATATTATGAATAATGAGTGCTAAGTTTCTCATAGTTAGAGAAAGGAGTTACAAATATGGAAGTGGGGAAGGCTAGAATGAATGCTGTACAGCTGAACTGGAATCAGAGGCATCAGTAGGAACCCATGATTTTTAAGAATAGAGAGACAGAAATACAGATAAAACAGAAATATACATAGAGAAAGAAATACAGAGAAATAGAGAGAAACAGAGAAAGACAGAAATCGAAAGAGCTAGAGAGAGAGAAGGAGAAGCAGGAGGGCCTAGAAGCAACGACAAGTCAATGGCCAACGGGCACTTAGCACCCACCTCCTGGTTTTTAAATACAATTCCCCACTAAAAGGAACCACCAGGGCTCCTTGAGAAAAATGGCTGTTTCCAAGACTGGAGCAGGGAACATACTAGATGAGCCTATAACATCTTACTGGGCCAGAAAGCAAAGAAATGCTCAGAGAATGATGTCAAAAGAACACAGAAGGCATCCCGAAGGAGTTCTCATAGGCCACATTGGGGACGATTTGAGCAACAAAATAAACGGGCTTCGTAATGAATTATCACCTACAGAATAAAATAAGAATTCATGAGTCCACACTGACATAAATAAATGAATAAATAAATAAGGAAGAAGAAAAAGCTCAGTTTTACAGAAGAATTCCAAATATTAAATGTATTAATAGAAGGAATTTCAGAAATAGAAAAATCACCATTTGGTTACTACCATGTAATAACGTCAAAGGTAAGAATCGTCCAAGGATGCTAAAATTAGTAGCTGGAGGCACGACAAGAAGCAGACTCTCATAGTCTCCAAGTATCTCCCCATATCTCTTAAATGATAGGGGGGGAATTGTAACTTGACGATAGAGATCAAGGCAGTCACCACCTTACCAAGTTATCAAATTTAACATCACCAGTCATGGGAAAAATCTTCTGTCTCCTGCTACGATGTCCTGAGGAGGACACATAGCACTTCTGTGCTCTTCCTGCCACAAACGCAAAATTGGAGTCTAATCCAAAGGAAACACTAGACAGATTCAAACTGAGGGATGTCGTACGAAATAACCAACTTGTACTCTTCAAAAATGTTGTGGTCGTGAAGGACAAGGAAAGACTGAGAAGCCGCTTCAGATCAAAGGTGATTAAGGAGAAATGACAAGGAAATGCAATGTAACTTTGGATTGGATTCTGGACTAGAATTTTTTTTTTTAATGACAAAGGTCCTTAGTGGGCAAACTGATGAAATTTGAATGTTATAAGTTAGATTTTGGTAATTATGTTGTGGCTAATCCTGTTTTAGTAGATATTGCTGAAGTATTTGGAGGTAAAGGATATCATATCATCAACTGACTCTTAAAATGTTCAGAACAAAAATCTGTGTGTGTGTATGGAGAGAGAACGATAAAGCACGTGTGGTAAAATGTTAACTTTGGTGGAATCTGGGTGAACTGTATGTGGAAAATCTTTGTACTATTTTTGCAACATTTTGTAAGTCTGAAACTATTGCAAAATAAAAACTAATTTTTTTTTTTTTGCTGCGTTGGGTCTTTGCTGCTGTGCGCGGGCTTTCTCTAGTTGTGGCGAGCGGCGGCTACTCTTCATTGCGGGACATGGGCTCTAGGCCCACGGGCTTCAGTAGTTGTGGCACACAAGTTTCAGTAGTTGTGGCACACAGGCTTCAGTAGTTGTGGCACACAAGTTTCAGTAGTTGTGGCACACAGGCTTCAGTAGTTGTGGCTCGCGGGCTCTAGAGCACAGGCTCAGTAGTTGTGGCACACGGGCTTAGTTGCTCCGCGGCATGTGGGATCTTCCCAGACCAGGGCTCAAACCTGTGTCTCCTGCATTGGCAGGCAGATTCTTAACCACTGCGCCACCAGGGAAGCCCCTAAATAATTTTTAACTTGCCACTTGTCCACAGAAACCAGGAAAATTATACTCCTTCAGTTTTCATCCTTAGCTTCTTATGACAAACTAAATCGTTCATTGTAGCAACAACTCAACACAACAAATAGAAAATCATAATAAACCCTTGATATTGGCAGCTATAAACAAGATTAAAGAAAAAAAAACCTGTTGTCCATTTCACCCCTCTTCAAGTTCCATTTAGAACAAGTAAGCCCCAGAGGTAATAAAAACCTTAAAGCAGCAAAGTATAGTAGAAAGAGTTCTTAGAATTCCAGCTCAGAAAGTTATGTGACATTCGTTAGACAAATTATCAAACCCCTCTGGGCCAGGGTTTCATCATCTGAAAAATGAAGGGGTTCTATCAGATTATCTCTGTGGTCTACTCTATAATTCTCACATCATGAGAACCTACAAATGAATTTCATAATAAAAATACTTACTGCTTGCTTTACAATTTAAGTGTAAAATAGAGATCTCACTCAAATCAAACTTCAAGTTCAAATATGACAACAATAAACTGGCCAGTAAATAGTCATTAGCTGTCTATTCTAATTCTTTCCTCCTTTTTAGATCCTGAAGTGTGTGGCTCTAGGCCTGGATCATATTTGGCCACTCGGTTATTTCTTACAGTCTGGAAAATAAGAACTTCCTTGTGCTTCTGACTTTCTGTAACTTAGCCAACTTCACCAATAAGCATATCCACACATCCTGATTATCAGACTGCTGGACATGTAAACATGGCAGTTAATCCCCAAGCCTGTGGCAGGCAAATAACATCTATCACATCTTTTAAAATATAACATGCACAACAAAATAATTTGAATAGGTTTTTCTGCTATTCTAAAGAACATTCAGTGGTACAATAAACACAACTAATGTCCACCTGCGTATTAACTTTTATTCAGCTGGCTTTCATAAAGAGATTTAGGGAAGTAACTTAACTGCTGTGCCTGAATTGCTAATGCTCTTTTTTGTTTTGTTTTTTGGTTTAGATAATATCATTATTAAAACAGAACACTATGCTGTGACACTGTGATTATTTAAGTACAAAAGTACAACACACAAAGTAAATGCTTTTTTGTAGTGGCTACTCACCTGAGAGCTCTTGCCACATTTAGTGTCTCCTGAAACGATCACAATTTGACTTTGAAGCAGATTCTCCATAAAGGAGTATTTTTCCTTCCATATTGGAAGATCTTCTCTTTCTTTCAGAAGTTTATAATAACGTGATGAATATGGCAATCCATCAAAAGGGTTAAGTTCCAGATCCTCACAGGCCAAAATCCCCTCCTCATTCCCCTCACTGGAATCGAGGGATTCAGGAAAATAGCGTTTTTCAGAGGAAGAGTTTGGACATTCCAGTTCTTCTTCTTCCATCTCGTCCAAGTGAGCTTAAGCAGCTGGCATTCTCCTACAATAACCCACTGCAAATAGGGTTGAAAGTGCACATATACAAACTCAGATGTCCCAATGTCTAGGACTTCAGTTCAAGGTTTTAGCAAGCTGAATTCCTCAAATCTGCATCTGTTCTTCTTTGCTGCATTAGCTACTATGCTGGCTCACCAGCACTCTTCAGCACGTTAAATGATTGTCAATAAACCACGCTAAACACAAACAAAAAAAAAAGAAGGAAAATCAGGTACATATACATACAAGATGTTCAAAAGAAAAAGCATACGCAGCCAAAAATAAAAGCATGATTCTTCCTGTTAACTGGTTACTGTCTTTTATTTCTGCTGTCTGTTTAAAAGGCCAGGAGTAATATAGGTTAATTCTTAAAGTCTGGTTGGCTGCAGTTTTTTCCTGGCCAGTTTGGAAAACAATTCCACACTGGACCTGGTGCTCTCTGCCTGATCTGCCTCTAACACAGGTCCCTGCATCTTGATTGACAGTGAATAGAAAGCAACAGGGGGACATTGTGAGTGTGAGCCTCAATCACGTGGTCACTAATCCCACTACAAAAGAGATGCCAGACCCTATAAAAGGGAAAATTGTGAGGGCTTGGGGAGTGTTCTCCAACACTGGCTACAAGAGTCTACTATTTATTTATTTATTTAGTATTAAGAACTCCTCTAGTTTAAAGGAGAATATTAAAAAAAATACTTCACTTTACATTTGCTTGTGCCAGTTTACAAAGTCAAGTGAGCGAGTTGCTTATTGTTTTCCATCTGAGGCTATGGCTAGCTTTTGTTAATGAGGTCTTTGTTTGCTTAATTAAACCAGAAATCTCAAGCATATTTCTCGAGATTCCTGGGTCCTGAGCCCAGTATGTCATATTCAAGAGGCAATAAAATACATTTAATTTAAATGAAGAAGTGAAAAATTGACTAAGAAAAGGTAAAATTTATGCTAGTAACACTCCCTACGTGTCAGGTAAGGGGTCCTTCCTTTTGCAATCACTGGTGATCTTTTAAAACTCTAATCAGTATTGCTGGAAATAAGCACCTTTTCACATTAATCAAGGGAAAACTAAAAAGACAGAAAAACTTGAGTATAAAAGAACAAATAATAAAATACATTTCATGATATCTTGTCACTCAGATCACTCTTTTTACAGCACCCCATTTATCGGAACTATTGCTTTTTTTTTTTTAATGTATAACACACCACTGTATTTGTTTAACTTCCTTTTTAAAATTTTTTTTCAAATTTATTATTTTTAAAATTTATTTGGCTGCGCTGCGTCTTAGTTGCGGCATGCAGGATCTTTTTTTTTTTTAGTTGCAGTATCTTTTTCTTTTAGTTATGGTGAGCGAACTCTTAGTTGCGGGGTGCGAACTCTTAGTTGTGGCGTGTGGGATCTAGTTCCCTGACCAGGGATCAAACCCGGGCCCCCTGCATTGGGAGTGAGAAGTCTTAGCCACTGGACCACCAGGGGAGTCCCGGAATTATTGCTTTAGATTGTGAGAGTTAGTCAAGCCAGGCTCCTCCATTGGTCAAGCCAGGCTCCAAGGAAACAGTCAATCACGTAAGAAACATTCGCTGAGTGCCTTTCCAGGGCTTAAATGAATAAACTAGGCACTGGACACCCACTTACTTTAGGGGTAGGACGAAGAGTGGGATAGAATTTTTAAAAAGTCAACACACAAATAGGCCAAAAGAGGGAGAAACCAGAGCAGGGAAAGGACGTTTTAGCTCTATGAAGGTACAGTTCTTCAAAATTCATTCTAAAAGCCATTGTTTCAAAACTATAATAGAACTATAATGTTGTGATAACACAAATGCAACATGGATTAACTCTACAATTCTTCGCTGCCCCATGGCTGAGACCACATCCACAGAAAAGCTCCAAAAACACGATAGCCTGAGATCACAGGACAAGCTGACTTCAACAAGGTATCCAAGAATCAGAAAATTCTACTGCTTAAGATAAGCTGACATTTCGTGTTATCTTCAATTTTTGTTTTGTTCTGATTAGAATCCCGATGTAGAATCTCATCGTACATGTAAATTAAATTACTGTAATGACCAATGATTGCCTTAGGTACTATTTCTGAATTGTTTTAACTTAAAAACAAACAAAAAAGCAGACCTGTTATTTTTAGCAAATATGTGTCCTTGAAATGTTTCTCTTAATTTTATAGCACTCCTTAAACGTGTAATAATCTTGTAATTAAAGTAAAATCTTACTTATAAAGTATTTACCACTTTGAATCCTGGGGGAACAGTCACGTTTTCTGAATAGTCATCTTTCTAGAGATCTAAGGCTCACCTAGCCCCTTCATAACACATACAATGTGTACAGATACATCACCCACTTCTCTGTTATGGTGACTAAAAGATGACCACAGATTCTCTGCCACTGCTCCCGCGGAGAGGTGGAGCCTATTTCCTTTCCCCTTGAGTCTGAGCTGGCCATGTGACTCAGTATGACTACAAGAATGCAGTGAAGTGATGATCGGCTACTTCCAAGGCATTCACACGCTTGAAACACTCCCCCTTGGAGCCAGCTGTCATTCTGTGAGATGCCCAAGGAACGGGGAGAGGCCACTGGGAAGAAACCAAAGCTTGGCGTCTGTTTTCAGAAAGCACAGACCGCCAACCATGTGCGTGAGCCGTGGAAGATGCTCGAGCCCAGTAAAGCCTCCAGATGACCACAGGCCCAGCCCACAGGACACCCAGCAGAAGGAGCCAACTCAACCCGAAGAACCATGGGAAGGGTACATGGTCACTGTTATAAGCTACCAAGTTCCAGCAACAGATAACCAGACTTCTGCCTACTAAACAGAGTATACTCAGAATTCAACGCTTTCTTCACAACTCAGCATCACCAATACATTGGTTCCTATAACACAATGATGATTGCAGATTTCCCTGAAGTGACAGGGGTCAAAGGCCAGACTGCGGCCCCAGAGTCCTCCTTTCTCTGGGGATTCAGTACCCACGTCACACTGTGGTCTGCTCATTTACCTGGTGAGGCCATTCTCTGCTTCTCTAACCTGCTCTCCTACTTGGCATTTAGAAACCAGTTAGGCTTGTTTGACAGAAATACTTGTAATGGTTGAGTCCACAAAGGGCTCTACGCTGAATCCAGTGAGTCTGAAGGGTAAAGCTAAGAAGTCTGTGACCTCTATTTCCAGTTCGCTCAGGACCTTTTTACTGCGATATAGACTGAGTTCCAGATTTGGAGGGGGGAGTGGCTGAGTTTTGAGCCCACCCGACTCCCACGACAGACCTCTCCTCATTTATCCAGCAACTGGCATCAGTCATGTCAATGATTTTCTCCCAGATGTAACTGAATACATGCAAAAGATCCGTGTCTTGGCCTTTGGCAAATTTAATAGTACTAACCTAAATAAAGGAAAACACATAATACGGTAGGCTACATGCCACTGAAAATAAAATTTAATAAAAACTGTTACCAGTATCAACAACATTCTACTACAATAATTTTAAATCTGAAAGATTGGCATTTGCTCCTTTTCAAAGCTATGCTACCTGAGGCTGTAGGTTACAACACCTGTCAAAGACTGCCCTTTGAAGTGAATCTATTACAGCTCTTCAATGAGCATTTATGAAAACAATACACATCTAGTATAACATGAGACCACCTTCACCAAGAAAGGAATCAGAAGTTGATGTAAGATGGAGCTATGTGTTAGCCACTGATATTCTGGCTCTGGTCCAGTAATTCTAGAAATGTTTGCAAGGGACTAAGTGAGACAAGATGGTGAAATTTTCCTGAATTACTGTTTCGCCGTTCAATGCTTCTCTTCAGTATTTCTCTCCATGTTCAATTTAATATAAATGTGTTCTTCAGACCCACAAAACTCTCAAACGTACCATTTTAGCGATTGCAGAGATCTGGAGATTTCCCAACACTTAGTCTCTGGACCTCTTCCCTTTTCTCTCTATAATAGGGCCCGCATGGTCTCATCCTGTTTCATGGCTTTAATGCCATCGTATGTGGAGGACTCCCATTTATACATCCTGTCAATCCTCTCTCCTAAACGTCAGGTCTCACGTATCCAACTACCTACTTGTCATCTCCAACTTGGATATTTAACAGGCTTTTCAAACTTTACGTATCCAAAACTGAGCTCTGATATTTGCCCCAAAGCCATAAACCTGGTCTTCTCATCTTCTTCCTTTTAATTGCTCAGACCAAAAATTTTGAAGTTACTCTTCATTTTTCTTTGTCTCAAATTCCACCTCTGGTCCTTCAATGGATGTGCAGAATAACAGCCTCCAGAGATGTGCATGTCCTAATCCCTGGGATTTGTGAATATGTACTTTGCTTGACAAAAAGGGCTGCAGATGTGATTAAGTTAAGGACCTCGGGATAGGGAGATTATCCTGGAGGGTCCAAGCTAATCGTAAGGATCTGAAGCTCAGAGTGCCGTTCTCAGCTATAGTCAGAGGGAGATAAGACCATGGAGGAAGGGTCAGGGAGATGCAACGTGCTGGCTTTGAGGATGGAGGGAGGGGCCGTGAGCCGTGATGTGTGTGACCTCTAGAAGCTGGGATTCTCTCCTGCTGGGTCTAGAAAGCAACACAGCCCTGCCGACCCCTTGACTTTAACCCAGTGAGATCCTGTGATGGACTTCTAACCGAAGCACTGTAAGATAATAAATTACCACTAAATTCGTGGCTATTTGTTACAGGAGCAATAGTAAACTAATACATCTGATCATGTCAGCTCTACCTTCAAAATACATCAAGGACCCCATACGTTCTACTGTGAACAGCTGGTCTGAGCCACCATCCTCTCCCCTGGATTACTGCAATAGCCTCCTGACTGGTCTTGGTTCCACCCTTAGTCTCTTGGAGTCAAAGTGATCCTGTTACAAGTCAGCTCACGTCTCCTCTGCTCAAAAATTTCTAATGGCTTCCCATTTCATCTTACTCCAAGGAAAAGCCACAATCCTTAATAGGATCTACAAGTCCTGTGGGACCTACAGCCATCACCTGTCTGCCCTCGTTTCCACTGGCTCCCTCCCAGCTCACTCTCCTCTACCCACGTGGCCCCTCACTATTCCTCAAACACACAGCACACGCCTGCCTCAGGGACTTCACGCCTGCTCTTCTCTCCTTCTGAAATGTCCTTTCCTCAGATATCCAAATGGCCAGTTCCCTTACTTCCCAAAGATCTTCATCAACTCTGTGAGGGCTTCCCTGCCACGTGGCTGCCCTGTCTGAACTTCTACCCACAGCCCTGCGCCCCAAACCCACTTCCTAGCTTATTATTTCCTGCATTATTTTACCTCTTTATTTTGTTTACTGTTGGTGTCCCCCACCAGATTGCAAGCACCCTGAGTCAGGGATGTGTCTATTTTGCTCCTCACATCTACAGCAGAGCTGACACATAGAGAGCATTCAAAAAATATTTGTCGAATGAATGAGTGAATGATGTTATTAGCTCGTCAGGGATACTGCTGTTCGACTTTCCAGATTGCCCTCGATTCAGTCAGTGACCAAGTCCTTCAAAATTCGGGATTCTGCTCCTTCCATCTCCCTCGTCTTTCATCCCCAGACTCCCGTGACCACCTACCTCTCTCCTCAGTCTCTCCACTGCAATCTCTCTTGCACAGATTTGCACTTTCATTATTTCACTCTCCTCAAAGTTCCAGTTAGCTTGCTACTGCTGAATGAACAGAGTTGAAACACTTCTGTCAGGAATTCACTATGTTTCTGGATTTCGGTAACTTTTCTGTCCCCTTTCATTAATGATATAGAATAGACCCCTGCTGTTTTTTAAGCATATGGCCTGAAATTTTGGTGAATCACCACAAGCATCAACTGAAATATTTGTGCCAGCTCTTGAGTTTTCCCTTGAACCACATACCCAAACCACAGATTAGCTCCTTTTGCAACATTTATTAAAGCTGTTTCCTTCTTGGTGACTTGAGGAGTTGTGTGGAAAATCACAGAGCTGCACTGAGATTCACATAACAGCGTTGTCACGCTTGGTCCAGCAGACCCCTGATCTTTCGGGCCACTTGTAAATAGCCAGTATGAGGAGGCAACATCCCTAAGTATTAGGGAACTACTGAACTATCTGTACTACTTACTGTCTCTCCCCCGTATTTTCAGTCTCTCTACTTGAACCATTATTGAGCTATATCTTATTCGGCAATTTCCCGAGTCTGAACCCAAATACTGTGGGTACTCGGTTAGCAATTAGAGGCTGAGTAGATAACCAATCACTTCCTGTTCTTTGGGGGTTTTATGCTTTTAAGAGTAACATCTGATTGTATTTTACTACAGGTATTATTCTTAATCTAATTAAGTTTTCTCTATTCTCAAGTTTTCTCATCTTCAATGCCTATATTTTCATGGCTTCCATTTCCTTATTCAACCAATACTTGAGTGCCTACCTGCCCTGTGAACATGGGGGTGACACATGTGAACAGGCAGGGCTGGGTCCTGTCCTCATGGGCATACAGTCTAGCTGAGGATGAAGGTGAGGTGTGAAACAAAGACTCTTAATCTTATAGTCAAGTAAGTAAAAGAAGGAAAAATGGCAGGTATAGAATAGGAAAAATAAAAAGACCCTGGGACAGGTAAGTTCATAGATGAGACAAGGGCCACATCACAAAAGACTTGATATGCTATGGTAGGGAGACCGTGTTTTATTTTAAGTGCCATGGGTCTAACTCACCGAGTCATTTCTTGATCAAAATTTTTTTTTTTTACTCTTTTTGGTTTTCTTTACAATTTTCCAAAATCTAATGTATTACTCAATTTTCTAAATATTATCTATAATTTTTCTAACACCTACCTTCAATTTTCTTAAAGTTATTACTGAGATCAAGTACTAGGAGAGTTGGTGACAACTGAATGTAAACGGCAGAATAGAAGAGATAGTGCGGTTATGAGCAAGCTCACCAAACAGGGCAGAAGAGAAACCAGTGAGTCATTTTCATGGGAAAAATTATAAGAATTATTAACAACTACGTAACATTTCTTGACTTTGAGTGTTTATAATTATTTTCACTTAGGTCTGGGAAAATAGGTCTCTTCTATGATCTAAGTCACAGCCAATCCTTTTTCATCTCCATTGTTTGGGGAAAGGGTTCTTTACCTAAACACACACAGACTTTGCCTTTTAAAAAATTATTCTTTTAATATGACTCCCAAATTTGTTTTGACACTATTTACCAATGCATCTTCCTTGAAGAATCTGTGATAATTTTTATTGAAAGTTTTAAAGTAATTTAATATCTATTTAATGTCTCTTCATATTCTGCAGAACAGGAAATTATTTATTATTCAAATGTTTGCAAACAGGATCAAATAGACAATCAGTAATATCTTAAAAATCCTAGAACCTAAGGGTGAATCTTCTATAATACTAATATGAAAAAGTTATACTTTTTTTTTTTTTTTTTTTGCGGTACGCGGGCCTCTCACTGTTGTGGCCTCTCCCGTTGTGGAGCACAGGCTCCGGACGCGCAGGCTCAGCGGCCATGGCTCACGGGCCCAGCCGCTCCGCGGCATGTGGGATCTTCCCAGACCGGGGCACGAACCCGCGTCCCCTGCATGGGCAGGCGGACTCTCAACCACTGCGCCAACAGGGAAGCCCCCAAAAGTTATACTTTTGTCAGTTATATTTAAAAACTAAGATATTCCCTAGTGTTGCAGATTTCTGAATCTCCCAGGAAAAACACAACCTTAATAAAGTAAACCCTGATCTCCATTATGAGAGTACAAATGCTGAAAAAATAAAGGTATTAATTCTCTCCTTTTACAGGAGCAGCTCAGCAAAAGGAGACATCTGCCTATGTGGAACCTTTGGAATGAAGCTGTAACACTAACACAAACACTCACCACACGTACTCAACACATTTACTCAGGTTTTCACTTTGTGTCCTCTAGCTCTAGGTTTATGATAGACTTCCTAAGGTCAAGATCCGTTTCGGAGCCATCCTTGTGAAGTCTACAATATAAAGGGCTTTGCACAGATTATGCGATCAATAAATATTATCTGAAATAATAAACGATATACTTGTGAACCATGATTATAATGTTTAGAAGAAAGAAGGTTAATGAGGCATTACAAGTGAATAATAACTCTCCAGGATAAAGGGCTATTATTTTTTTTTGGAGAATGGGATCATTAGTCCCATATTCCATGCCAATTCTATTCAAAGTGCTTGTTTGCGGCAAGATAAGGAGCTTAAACCAGAATGTAAATTAACCCACTACTTCCTTCACTGAAGAAGTCTTGCTGTTAAACTGAAATAAACAGTATGATTAGTGCCATAGTCTATTTACATGCTGGTACCAGCTCCTAGTCTCATTGCAAACCAGTAACAGTCTGGACTGGCACTGGTCTGCAGACCACACTTTGAAAAGAAAGGTTCTGTACAACCCCTAAAGTTGGACCAGTACTAATGATAACGATAATAATGATGATACTTCTACCAATTAGCCTTTATAGAGTGCTTACTGGGTGCCAGATGCTATAAGTGCTTAAGCACTTTATATGGATTACTTCATTTAAACTCTTAAGGACCCCATGAGGGTTTACTTTATTATTTCCATTTTTTCAAATGAGGGAATTTAAGCCTTCAGAAGCTTAGTTAATTTATTCAGCTTTGAGATGCGCATCTGTGGTGGAGCAGGTGCTGAAGTCCTGCGGTCTGATCTCAGCTTCACCCCAGGTACGTGTACAGTGTGTGCTTAACGACATCGTACCACACTGCTTCCTGACTGCGTTAAAGAATGTGGGCTCCCACCGCAACACTGTGGGGTGAAGAAATACTTGATATTATGGGAGATGTCAGGCAGGGTGGTCTGGGAAAAAAATACCGTAAAACAAATAATGTGCAGTTCTTTTATGGGAAGAAAAACATAGTTGCAATCACCCACATGAAGTTACAAATACCTAATATGTAAACTTTATTTCCTAGGCGTGTTATATTTTAATTGAAACAATGGACTTAACGTTACTGGGATTTTTAGAAGATTACCCCTTTGCTTTCCTTTGCTTTAATTGGCTCAGAGCTCCCCAAAAGCACATCCTACTGGTTTCTAGTATCTACTTAAAACCTTTCTTGAACAAGGTAAGGTAAAAATTCAGAACTTATTTTAAAAACCTTATTTCTAGACTCCTAAAGTTGACTCTGTCTTGACTTTAAGTAAGCAAATCAAATTAATCAGCTACTTAAAAATACTCAAATGAAAAATGATTCACTTTTAACTCAATATTGGCTCATACCAAATACAGCTTGAATAACCAATCCTGCACAGTTAATTTGTTAAAGAATCCTACATTCTGCTGGTAGTTTGCATCTACAGAAAGACTTCCCAAGCTCAAGCAATGCTTATGTATCATAGTCACATATTACTCTCCACATGTAAGTTTGTAAATCAAGGGTTTGGTTAGACTTTCAAATGGCTGGGTCACTCAGTGCTTTTCAATATTACTTTGGTGATTTTTTTAACTGAATAATATTCTAAAAAGTAACATTTGAGTAAAAGCAGAGTTAATGAAGTATGCTAAAATATTAATTTGGCTCATGTATGCAGTCAAATTAGGTATCTGAGCAAATGGGTGGGAGCCAATCACAGCTGAAATCTCAAGACTAGGTTACTGCCGGCCTCCCCAGGGAAGTCAGCGTATTTACTGGATCTCCACCGCACACGAAGCCAACTTTGACCCATTTTTTTAAAAGACAGTATTTGCTTGAGGCATTATCATACCTCCTGGAGTTACATTCTGCTCTAAATGGAGATCATGAAAAAACCACAAATACCAGGACGTTTTGTTCTTTGCGAACAAAGCAATGGGTAGCCGTTTTGCATCACCTTTAACAAAGCAATAATAAACTGATAAACTGTTTTGTTGTGCTCTGTGGCAGGTGGAGGGAAGCACTGGGCTGGCCAGAAAGTTCGTTCGGGGTTTCCCATAGGTGCTATGGAAAAATTCGAATGCACTTTCTGGCCAGCCCAGTGTAATCATTTCAGGGAATGCTGGTACATGAGCCCTCTAACAGCAGGGATTCTGTTTTATTAATCTTTCCAGATCTTCAGCTCACTTTTCTGGTCCCGCCTCTTTAGTCTCCTTGCGTTCTTCCACCGCACCCTGCTCCTCCTATAAGATATATCCGTGTACCCCAGAGTTCTATCCTTGGCCCTCTTCTCGTTCCACACCATCTCACTGGGGAATCTCATCACATTTTTAACTTCAATTAGTGAATGCTTCATCCAAATTTCTATCTTCATCCCAGGCGTCCTTCTACAGTTCCAGACACACATGTCCAACTACTGCTTATGGGACACCCCAACTCAGATGACAGGCAATTTCAGAGTTAACATTCAGAACCAAGCTCATCTTCTGCCCCATTTCTTACACTCCTGAAAAAGAAAAAGATGTCTTTCCTTCTTTCCTGTGCCAGGTTCAACAACTGACAGAACGGTCCCCCCCTCAGCGGGGAGACAGCCCTGGCTTCTCCCTCACCTTCACGCCTCCCCAACACCAACTCCGCCTCTCTCAGCTGTCCCTCCTCCTCCCACCAACACCGCCTTAGTATGTTAACATTTTTTCACGGGATTACTGCAAAATCTCCAATTTTTTCTGCATGTAATTTTGGCTCTCCATCAATGTCATTCACAGGCTGCCAGGGATCTCCTTCAAATGCATAACTGATCATGTCACTGACTCAAGTACTTTTTATTGCCTTCAAGGTAAAACGTCACTCCCAGGTTCTTTCTGATTTAGCCTGCATTTGCCTCTCCAGCCTCACTTCCTTCCACTCCCTTCTAATAAGTTCTCTCTGCTCCAGCCACATGAACTTTTGCCTAGAGTTGGCCTCCCTGCCTCCCTACCTTTGCTCAAAGCTCCTCCTCTGCCTAGGAAGCCCTCCTGCCCCACATACAATCCATCTGGTCATTTCCTAGTCCCTTTATGAACAGCGACTCCGGAACCAAGGAAGCACCTAACACACTATGGATGCTCAATAAATGTTTGCTGTATGCTGGAATCAATAACAACCCTCTACATTTAATAAATTCTTTGCAATATACAAGGTATTTTCATTCATATCTATAATCACATTTACTTTATTTCTATTCTCACAACTTGACTATTTGACAACCATTTCAGGTTTTATTATCCCCAGTTATCCATGAGGAAATAATAGCTCCTGACTTTACCAAGGTGGCTGAACTAGAAATTAATGCAATCATCCCTGACTAAAGGCTTGTCCTCTTTCTATTATTATTCAACTTAAATTATCAGGTACACACCAAAAACCCACTATGAGCTAAAGGAATACAGAAGCCTAGGTCATGGACTTAGCTCTAAAATGCTTAATCTAATCAGAGGCCAAGACCCATACACAAAAAATGAGAGAAAACTCTACACGAAAGTAGAGTGTGTGTGTGTGTGTGTGTGTGTGTGTGTGTATGTATATGTATATATATATATATATATATATATATATATAAAATAGATAGCCAACAATGACCTATTGTATAGCACAAGGAACTATACTCAATATTTTGTAGTACCGGTAAGGGAAAGAATCTGAAAAAAAAAAAAAAAAATATATATATATATATATATATATATATATATATATGGCTGAGTCACTGTGCTGTATACCTGAAACTAACATGAAACTAACACAATATTGTAAATTAACTATACTTCAATAAAAAAAAAATTCTAAGAAAAAAAAGAAAGTAGAGTATAGGGATAAGTGCCAAAGTGTGTAGCGCCCCCAGTAGGAAAGAGAAATACATTCAGTGGGCAGTCCCCTAACCTGGAAGACTTCCCAGATGGGAACTGGGGGTGTGGGTGGCATGGCCCTGTAGCCCGATTATACTACAAATGATTAAAAGGGCTAAGAGATGGGCATTTCTTGAGTCCAACAATTTGAGTGCAGACCATGACAGGTCTGGAGGACTGAAAGGAAACAGCAAAAATGGAAATATAATTGTTTTCTGCCTTTGACTGAACTCCTTATGAGTTTCAGAAAGTAACAGAGAAAGAGGAAAAAGTACCCTCACTCTGGCAAAATAACAAACAGAAATCCAAAAACAAAAATGAGAAACTTCCTCTGACTTATGATAGTAAGTTTGCTAAATGGAAATAACACATTCATTTGCTTTGTTTTCTTTCCTTCTTTTTTCTTTTTTAAATCATCCTACTAGGATTAAATAATATTAACTTCCTACTGGAGTTATTTCTACTTTGAATTCTGATGTGGACAAGAGATTTAAATAAGAAAAAGAAAGGCTACTCTTACTGGCTACCTTGCTATTCCTTGTGACAGTGCTTTGGCTTGCTACATTTAGTTAAGCATCAATCAGCCAAGTAAATAATAATGTAACTATTCTATCCAGTGATGAGCTTGGAAACTTTTTTAAAAATCAGGACTTCATTGTTTTTAACTTGACCACCAGTAACACCCTGAAAATGACAGTGAAAAGAAACAGAAAACAAAGTAGTAGAAAATCCCCAAAGGGACAACCAATACCTTTACCATTCATCTCAACTCCTAGGACATTAGCAACCTTCTGACCTCAGGATATTTCCTCCAATAATGTATCCTTTACCTAGAGCGATTTCTCTAAAGCTCTTCTCACTCATTCAACAGACATTTAACAAGTACATTGTACTAGGGCTGGAGGAAGAGAAACTGAATGTTGTCCCTGCCTTAGACATCTTTGTACCTTCCACTCCTCCCACTTCCCCCCACCCACAACCAGTCATTTCTTCCATAGGTACCCTATCCCCTAAAATCCAATGTTGCTTTTCAGTTGCCAAAGTCACCTGTTACCTAAAATATTTCAGTGCAGGATTTCCTCAATGTCAAGTTCATAACTACTGATAAAATCATTCATCTATAATACAAAGTATTCACCAATGCATATCTCCATTTTTCCAACCTTAAAATCTGCATGCAACTACTAAACTCCTGAGTCCTTGTCACTTTGGCATGAAGATCTACAATGTTGCTTCTTCTTTTTAAATACAAATGCCTAATCCTTTACTATATGGGAAATTTTAACCCTACCTCTTTTTTTTTTTCCTGCTAATAAAAGCCAAGTTTTCATCACTATCTTATCACATTGACTAAGATGTTATTAATGAGCACCATTATGTTTGTTTCTTGGATGAAAAGACCAATTCATGATTTTGCAAATGATGTGAAAACTAGAGTTTGAAAAGACTATACTACCAAAGTACTGTTGATCTTAGATGCTTTCTGTCTAAAAATCCATCCCCTGTGTCTCTACGTAACATGAACAGGTATTTAAGGTACCATGAAGTGCTTACTTTCCAACCTCAATTTATTACTTTAATATTTTAGCTTATGAATTACGGATTCTGTATATATCACACTGCTTGTTGATATCCACACATAAACCTTCTTGCTTTGACAGTTAATCTGAAAATGTCTCCATATAGTCTGGGAGGGGAAAGCCTAATTTGGTGGAATATAATAAATGTCCCTTTTCAACACAGGATATATGCTTCTCAGGTTCAATTAACCTCTGAATGATTCGAAGAGAAAAGTAATTCTCCTTGATGTTCCTTGTCTACAGAGTGGAAATCTCTCTAGTGGCAAAGAATGAGTAATCACTTACATGACCGCAAAAGGCCTCTTTTCATTTCCCTCAAGTACTGTCTAGAGCAGCAGGAGGAACTGATGGAGGGGTCATAATCTCCAGCATGAGTACTAAATCAATCATGCCATTTTCCTCCCACCTGCAATTTCATTCTCGTCCTTTTCCTTCTCTCTTCTCCATTTTTCCCTCTTCCTTACAGTTGTTTTTCTTAACCTACAGCACTCTCCCCGTGGTTTGAATTTTTACAACCTACCAGATAAAATCCCTGGTGACCCTCAAAGCTTCCTTACCTGCATCAGTGTTTTAAAAACAAATATTAGGAAAGATTACGGTGTGGGATCACGTTACACTTCTTTCACATACCTATAAAGTTTTGGCACAGAACGTGTGGGCTGATGCCACAACTCAATCGAAAACCGGGAGGGCTGAAACAAACACACACAAACACACAAACTAACTCAACCGGAAAGATCCGACTCGGGCCCACAGCCTGAAATGTGACACTTGGGATGACAGTGCAATGCGGAGCGAAGGAATTCTCCCGGGTTTCAGGATACAAGGGACACACTCGGCCCACTGCTGACGACAGAAGAGGCTCTCATCTGCTCCATGCTTCCCGCAAATGTGACACGAGTGACCCAACTCTCCGCTCCCAAGGCGGGGCCGGGGTTCAAGCCCCCAAACCCCACCCCCGCGGCCGGGGCCCCCTGCTTGGAGGGCTGGTGTGCACAGGTTCTCTCCCCGCGCCGAGACGCTGCTACGGGAGGTTGGGGGAGGCCGCCTCCTCCGGAGCATTTTACGAGTCGGGGCAGGGTCGTCCCGGGCCAACGGGCGGGTAGGGGGCCCCAAGCGGCCGCAACAGGTGCGCCCGGGCCGCCCACCGCCCCTCCCGCCGCCGCGCCCGACCTTTACCTGCAGCGGCGGCTCCCGAGTCCGGGGAGGGAGTCTCAGGCCCGGCCGCCCTACCCCGCGGGGCAGGCCGAACTCGCCGGATACACGGACCGACGGACCGACTGACGCCTTGGGTCGCCGACGGAGGGCCAGCAGGCCCCCAGCCGAAGGCCCGGGCACCGGCCCCGCCGGGGGCGCGAAGGCCGCCAGGGAGGGCGCGATCGCAAGATCAGGCCTCACGGGCAGAGAGTCTTCAGCCGGCGACCCCGCCGCCACCCTCGCTCGGTGCCCCTGCGACGCGCGGTCCTCGCGGCCGCCTGCGTTGCCTCGCGGCTTTTGGTCCCTCCCTCTCGCCGTCCTTCTTGCCCCTCCTCCCCCGCCCTCCGGGTTGTCAGGGCAACCGGAGAGACGCCGGCCCTGGAGGAGAGGCTTTCGGAGGGGCTGCGGCGGCGGCGGCGCGGGGGGCTCGGCCCGTGGGGCCCCAGGAGCAGCTGACCATGGAGCGCCAGAGTAAGGGGGCCGGGGCCAGGGCCGGGGCGGGCGGCCGGGCCTGCCCGGAACGGGTGTGGGCGCCCTGCGCGCGGCTCCGCAGGCTTTTAATGCTTTTGACACAGAAATACGGTCTCCTCCTCGAGCTTTCTTCTCTTGGAGAGACGAGAAGGGGGCTAAATCCTGCCGAGTGTGTCCGCCGGGAGCCGGAGGGCCGGGTGAGCTCGGTAGTGTGGGCAGGAGGATGCAGCGCCGCCAGTGTGTTCCTTCCTGAAATGACCCCCAAGCAAATCCATTTCTTATTACTATTACTGTCATTGTTGTTGTTATTTTGTTTGGTAGTTTGATTCATTAACTGTAAATAGCCATTCTGCTTCTAAAATGTCAGCAATTAAACATGCAACAAGGCTGGGTCTTGTATTTATTAGAAGAGATCCCGTCCTCTTCCCAGTAGTCGGAGATTTGAAGGAGAAAAAAATTTTGGAGCTTTGTCCAAGACTGTTAAATTCGCTACTGGAAGTTCTACGAGGTAGGCTTGGACACACACACAAAGTTACGCTTTCTTTTTCTGTTTCCCACATTGTTTGACAAAAGGTGGGCAGTCTGGAGTTATCAGATCTAACACAAGCTTTAACTTACTGTGTTGATTGTTGTTGTTACTATTATTACTACGACTACTACTACTACTCCTCAAACCTCTCTAGAAGGACAGTGCTCCGTCCTTCTTTCCCAAGCTAATGTTTTATTGCTCCTTTTGTTCTTAAAATAAGAACGGTGTTTTATATGGATGGACACTAGAAAGCCCTTGAACTTTTATAGAAGGATGCAGTTTGACTCTCAAAACCAAGTCGTCTTTTCTTGCACAATTTCAGAAATGGAAGTACTCAGACCAAATCCATTCTCTGGGGGATATGCTGACATTATTAAAGTTTCCGAGAAAGTTTTTAAGAACTTTTGCCTTTCTTTTAACTCACTTGCTGAGGAGAAAACTTACAAGTTGAGAGTTAGAGTTGTTTAAGTTGATTTTGTGCAGTATTCTGTCACTTGCACTTGTAACTCTCTGGATTCCACATTTTATCTAACCTATTGAAAGAAATTTACAATAATACTGAAATTTTTGTTTCATTTCAAACTGATGCCAAGGTGTGTATGTTTTCCCTTTAGAGAAGAAATAAATTGAAGTGAAATATATCTTTTAAAACAGCAACTTTATTTCTTCAGATTTATGTTACTGTTTAACTGTGTAAACTATAACTTTCCAATCCATCAGTGCTCAGACTGTTTATCCACTCTCTCGTTCATGGTATTCATTATGCTCCAAACACTGTCCTAGGGGTGGAGGATTGAACAATGAATAGGACCATGTTGGCTTTGGTTATCCCTGGAAAACTGAGCAGACACTTGCCCAAGAATTTTTGAAACCTCCCTGGGGTCTGAGATTGGGGAAAAAGAGATGGGCAGAAGGCTTCCGGCAGGAAGCAATAGTAGGCTTGCAGAATGACCCAGCAAAGAATGAGGGAAAGGGATTCCAGACAGAGGGAATCCCTTGGGTATAGGCCCTGAGACCTGAGAGAGTAGTGTGGGTTTGAGACTCAGAGTTCAAAGATCAGTAAAGCTGTAAGTGAGAGAAGCCAGAGGGGTGGAGGGGAGGAGAACGAAAAGAGACAAGCCTGGAAAAGTGAATAGGAACCAGATCCCAGAAGCTCTGTAAAACTGTGAGAAATTTATTACTGCTATGAATTACACATTTATATCTCATCTCATTGGATTTTAAGGTGGAAAATATTTGTTAAGGAATCTATGCCTGGGACACAACTATAAATTTATTCTTTCTCACATACTCTCAAATGCTGTTATCAATTTAATTTTAGATAATTCAAACAATAACCATTTACAATAGGGAATTCTTTCACAGCCTAATAAACACCATTTTGGGTGTTAGTAAATATTTAAAAGGACAAGATTAAATGATCTTTAAGATCCCATTTAACTTGAAGATTCATACCCAACCAGATTTCACCTGAGACTCAAGTTGCTATTTTATTCTCTCAAAGGTATTGGAGAATGCCATGGCTATGATATTAACAAATATTACAGTTATAGGGTCACCATATGTTGCTGTGCCAATGTGATCCGACATACCTTAAGCCTGGTGTGTACGTGCTACCTTTTGTTATTGAGGGGTTTCAAATAGCATTTTACAAGGGTAGTTGAGTATAGCATCAGTGACTTGATTAAAAGGAAGGCTCCTTCTTAATTGTTTTTAAGGATTAAACGTATATCTAAGGACAGCACCAAGGAACTACTAGGAATAAGCCCCCAGTCAGTCTTATCCATTCTGTTTCCACACACTCAGTTTTCTATTACTTTTAGCAATGACCTTTATTAACTCAGTCATTAAAATCCAATAAACATAAACTCTTCAGATCCCACAGCTGGATCATACTCTGGCACTAGGCAGAGGGTGACAAGGGCTACCACTGTTTTACAGAATGATAATAAGTCAATGATCCAAGAAATGACTCCTCAGGGAAAGGGCAAATTAAGTAAACTCACAACCTTGGGCTGTTCAGAATGGTTTTGGCTCTTGGCTTACACATTTACATGTTTTTGTTTTTTTTCACATTTACATATTTAATTATTTTCTTCCTAAACTAACAACACTTTTGGAAAGCTAACCCATGTATGAAATAACATGGAAAATGTACATCAAATTTCTTTTTTTTTTTTAAGAAAATATTTAAGTTCAACAGTACTATCTCTTCCCTAAGTTTTTAGTGAGTGACAATGCCAAGGGGTAGCTTTGGGGGGGTCTTTAACCCTCCCCCCCATGATCTTCCCTAGTCCACCAAATCACCCTAAACAAACACATAATCTGAATTTTAAAATGTGTGTATATATCAATCGCAGCATCAAGACAACTCCCCAGCTCCCACTTACAGCCATATTGCCACCTGTCCCCTAAACTCTCCCTATATAAAATAATCTGGGCCTAGTTTAGGCCAGGCAGCTCTTTCTAGATACACACATACCTTTTAAAAGAAATGCTAAATGGGATTCTAAATTATTCCAATGACTAACAGACTGAGGCATATCCTTAAAGGAGTGAAGACTTCTCCAAACCGGTTTTCCCACTGCTCTTCCCCATATTTGAGTAGGATTTCACCACCTTCCCAGTTACTCCAGCTGGAAGTCTGAGAGTCATCCTTAACTACTCTCTTTTACTCGCCACCCCTCCTACTCACCCCACCCACCAGAATGCATGTTTATTTTATTTTATTTTTTATATATCTTTATTGGAGTATAATTGCTTTACAATGTTGTGTTAGTTTCTGCTGTACAAAAAAATGAATCAGCTATACATATACATGTATCCCCGTATCTCCTCCCTCTTGCGTCTCCCTCCCTCCCACCCTCCCTATCCCACCCCTCTAGGTGGTCACAAAGCACCGAGCTGATCTCCCAGTGCTATGCAGCTGCTTCCCACTAGCCATCCTTTTTACATTTGGTAGTGTGTATATGTCCATGCTACTCTCTCACTTCATTCCAGCTTCCCCTTCCCCCCTTGTGTCCTCAAGTCCATTCTCTATGTCTGCATCTTTATTCCTGCCCTGCCACTAGGTTCATCAGTACCGTTTTTTTAGATTCCATATATACGCGTTAGCATACGGTATTTGTTTTTCTCTTTCTGACTTACTTCACTCTGTATGACAGACTCTAGGTCCATCCACCTCACTACAAATAACTCAATTTCATTTCTTTTTATGGCTGAGTAATATTCCATTGTATATATGTGCCACATCCCCTTTATCCATTCCTCTGTCGATGGACACTTAGGTTGAGTCCATGTCCTGGCTATTGTAAATAGAGCTGCAATGAACACTGTGTTACATGACTTTTTGAATTATGGTTTTCTCAGGGTATATGCCCAGTAGTGGGATTGCTGGGTCGTATGGTAGTTCTATTTTTAGTTTTTCATTTTTTTCCATACTGTTCTCCATAGTGACTGTATCAATTTACATTCCCACCAACAGTGCAAGAGGGTTCCCTTTTCTCCACACCCTCTCCAGCATTTATTGTTTGTAGATTTTTTGACGATGGCCATTCTCACCGGTGTGAGGTGATGCCTCGTTGTGGTTTTGATTTGCATTTCTCTAATGATTAGTGATATTGGGCATCTTTTCATGTGTTTGTTGGCAGACTGTATGTCTACTTTGGAGAAATGAAATAGGAAGAATAGAAATAGGAAGACCTATTTAGGTCTTCTGCCCAGTTTTGGATTGGGTTGTTTGTTTTTTTGATATTGAGCTGCTTGTATATTTTGGAGATTAATCCTTTGTCAGTTGCTTCGTTTGCAAATATTTTCTCCCATTCTGAGGGTTGTTTTTTCATCTTGTTTATGGTTTTCTTTGCTGTGCAAAAGCTTTTAAGTTTCATTAGGTTCCATTTGTTTATTTTTTATTTTATTTCCATTACTCTAGGAGGTGGGTCAAAAAGGATCTTGCTGTGATTTATGTCATAGAGTGTTCTTCCTATGTTTTCCTCTAAGAGTTTTATAGTATCTGGCCTTACATTTAGGTCTTTTCTCCATTTTGAGTTTATTTTTGTGTACGGTGTTAGGCAGTGTTTATTTCACCTTCAGAACACACGACAAATGTACGTCTTTCTCTCCCTCCCTGCTGTAATTACTGGTACTCCAAGCCACCATCTTGACTAAACCATGACAGGAGGCTCTGCTGATTTCTGCATGCCATTTCCCCCAGCTGTGCTCACCTGAGAGCCAGAGTAAGCTTCTCAGAATACACAGGTCATATCAAAAAGCCCTCCAGAGTTCTTGTTTAGCTGCTTCTTCAAACCACTGTGTACATGATCTTGGATACATTATGCCTCAGGCATATAGGTCTTTCAGTCCCTTAAACATCTCAAGCTCCTTTCAGGACTGCAGGTCTTTGCACAAGGTTCTCCCTCTGCCAGGGATGTCCCTCTGTCCTGCTCTGGCAGGTCTGATTCAGTGTCCTCTGGTTTCAGCTTAAATGTCACTCTTGTTGAGTAAGCTCTGACTCCCTAAAGAGGGTTGGGCCCCTCTCTATGTTATTCCTATCTCTACTATGATCACAATCTGTAATACTTTTGTTAATTTTCAAAATCTGTTTTCTCCACCAGCGTGTAGGGTGGTGGAAGAGGGCCCTGTCTGCCATTCTGTCTCCAATGCTTAACATGGAATAAGCGCCAAACAAGCATTTATTGAATGGATGGCACTGCTGTTAACACCTGGGTGCCTTATTTAATTTTATTTCCTTAAGAGCATTGCAGTGTGCTTAAAAAGAAAACCATTTTACTCTATAACAGAAAGGGCTGTGCTCCAGTGAAATTGAAGTACGTCTTGTGGAGTACACTTTGGGTAAAGTTCATTTAAATCAGGTGCTTATAAATGTTAGGTGAATTACAAGCATGGCATTGCTTTTTCTTCACTAGTTTAAAAGAGGTGTTTTAAGTATCTCATTCTATCTAGTAAAATTAAGGAAATAGGAAGCTAATCTTATTTGGGGTACTAAAGGACTGCCAGATCATAGACTCAACAAAATCTTTGCACTGCCGTGGAGTACTTGTTCATTAATTACCTGAGAGACTGGTAGGAATTTAAGAGTAATAAATTACTTAAGCCCAGGAGTGTTTTTAAAAGTCTGTGTAGGGGCTTCCCTGGTGGTGCAGTGGTTAAGAATCCGCCTGCCAATGCAGGAGACACGGGTTCGAGCCCTGGTCCGGGAGGATCCCACATGCCACAGAGCAACTAAGCCCGTGAACCACAACTACTGAGCCTGTGCTCTAGAGCCTGCGAGCCACAACTATTGAATCCGTGCGCCGCAACTCCTGAAGCCCACACACCCTAGAGCCTGTGCTCTGCAATAAGAGAAGCCACCACAATGAGAAGCCCACGCACTGCAACGAAGAGTAGCCCCCGCTGCCCGCAGCTAGGGAAAGCCCACGTGTGGCAAAGAAGACCCAACGCAGCCATAAATATAAATAAATAAATAAATAAAATCTATTAATAAAATGGTAAACTAATTTTTAAAAAGTCTGTGTAACAATTTTTGTCAAGTAGTCTTAGTCTCTAAAGAATATTAATTCTATCAATTAATTAGGTTATAATTCAAAGGTTATTATTCAAAGGTTATTATTAAGAAATAAAGGCTTATATAAATAAAGTTTAAAACTTAAAAAAACTTCAAAGCAACACCTTTTAAATAGCTGTAGTTTAAAATCCCCATCAAAATACTAAAGTTCAGTGAAGTCCTGACCTTGGGATGCTCAGCCCGCAGGGCGGGGCAAACCGACTTTATGGGTGCAGCTGTGTCTCACCAGAAGCTCAGCATTATCCCCAGGCCAAGTCTATATCTGATAACTTGGATTTCACCTCCTTTTGACAGGAAAAGGAAGCACTACTGTAGCCTGCTTGGTCTGGGGAACCTGCCCAGACACACCCAGGAACTGAACTAACCCAACCAGTTTACTGCAGGGGCTTTGTGCCTAAGCATCACCCAAGAACGGCCTGAATGACTCATTAAGTACAGAAGGTGGTGCAAAGTCATTAACAAGCAAACAACTCACACCAGTGTTCTGTGCGTTTCCCTGCTCACAGCGCTGGGGCAAGCCAGGGGCGAAACTGGAGATGCTTATCCTTGGGACCCTGCAGAACTCTGGGGACATTTCTCTCCTGAGCGGCAGAAAGAAACGAGGAGGCATTCCTTGCTTCCAGATTCCTTTAGCTGTGACCCGCCCCCTTCTAGGTTGTCAGGGACCCTTCCCTGGCCTCACCTTCTTGGGAGGGTCCTCTCATACTCTCTTGCCTGCTTGTTTCTGCCTGGAACCTACTCACTGCCCATCCATGTATATATCCTTTCAAACATCTCTATAACGGTTACCATCTCTTAAAAATGTTGCCTGTTTACCCTCCTCCAACCCAAATCAGAGTTAATTTCTCCATCCTACGCACTGTGTCTGCATTTTGTCACTACTTTTGTTATTCTAACACGTTGTAATTGATATATATTTATATGTGCAACCCTCCCATTAGAAGTTAACTTGAAATGGATTAAGGGCTTAAGTGTAAGACCTGAAACTATAAAAGTACAAGAAAAAATAGGGAAAGAGCTCCTTGCCATAGATCTTGGCAATGGTTTCTTGGATATGACGCTGAAAGCACAGGCAACAGAAGCCAAAATCAGCAAGTGATTAGTTTGGCCACACTAAACTAATAAGCTTCTGTACAGAAAAAGAAACAAGCAACAAAATGGAAGGGCAACCTAAGGCAAAGAAAATATTTGCAAACCATCCGTCGGTGAGGGGCTGATATCCAAAATATATGAGGAACTCATACAACTTAATAACAGAAAAGCAAACAATCCATTTAAAAAATGGGCAGGGGACCTGAATAGACATTTTTCCAAGGAAGATATACAAATGACCAACACATGAAATGATGTCGAGCACGTGAAAATGTGCTCCGCGTCACCGATCATCAGGGAAACGCGAATCAAAACCACAATGAGATACCACCTCACACCTGTCAGAACGGTGTTATCAAAAAGACAACCCTCAGAATGGGAGAAAATATTTGCAAATGAAGCAACTGACAAAGGATTAATCTCCAAGATTTACAAGCAGCTCCTGCAGCTCAATAACAAAAAAACAAACAACCCAATCCCAAAATGGGCAGAAGACCTAAATAGACATTTCTCCAAAGAAGATATACAGACTGCCAACAAACACATGAAAGAAGCCTCAACATCATTAATCATTAGAGAAATGCAAATCAAAACTACAATGAGATATCATTTCACACCGGTCAGAGTGGCCATCATCAAAAAATCTAGGACTTCCCTAGTGGCGCAGTGGTTGAGAGTCCGCCTGCCGATGCAGGGGACACGGGTTCGTGCCCCGGTCCAGGAAGATCCCACATGCCGCGGAGCGGCTGGTCCCGTGAGCCATGGCTGCTGAGCCTGCACATCCGGAGCCTGTGCTCCGCAACGGGAGAGGCCACAACAGTGAGAGGCCCACGTACTGCAAAAAAAAAAAAAAGTCATGTACCAAAATGTTCATTGCAGCTCTATGTACAATAGCCAGGACATGGAAGCAACCTAAGTGTCCATCATCAGATGAATGGATATAGAAGATGTGGCACATATATACAATGGAATATTACTCAGCCATAAAAAGAAACGAAATTGAGTTATTTGTAGTGAGGTGGATGGACCTAGAGTCTGTCATACTGAGTGAAGTAAGTCAGAAAGAGAAAAACAAACACTGTATGCTAACACATATATATGGAATCTAAGAAGAAAAAAAAAGGTCATGAAGAACCTAGGGATAAGATGGAGTAAAGACACAGACCTACTAGAGAATGGACTTGAGGATATGGGGAGGGGGAAGGGTAAGCTGTGACAAAGTGAGAGAGTGGCATGGACATGTATACACTACCAAATGTAAAATAGATAGCTAGTGGGAAGCAGCCGCATAGCACAGGGAGATCAGCTTGGTGGTTTGTGACCACCTAGGGGGGGGGGAAAGGGGGGGGGGGGGGGGAGGGAGACGCAAGAGGGAAGAGACATGGGGACATATGTATATGTATAACTGATGCACTTCGTTATAAAGCAGAAACTAACACACCATTGTAAAGCAATTATACTCCAATAAAGATGTTAAAAAAAATGATAAGAGATAAGTGTTGGCAAGGTTGTGGAGAAAAGGGAACCCTGGTCCACTGTCAGTGGGAATGTAAATTAGTACAGCCACTATAGAAAACAGTGAACAGTGTGGAACTTTCTCAAAAAATTAAAGATAGAACTACCATATGATCCAGTAATCCCACTTCTGGGTATATATCTAAAGGAAATGAAATCAGGATCTTGAAGAGGTATCTGCCCTCCCACGTTCATTGCAGCATAATTCACAAGAGCCAAGATATGGAAACAACTTAAGTGCCTGTCTGTGGATGAATGGTTAAAGATGTGATATATATGCATGATGGAATATTATTCAGCCACGAGAAAGAAATCCTGCAATTTGCAACAACATGGATGGAACTTGAGGGCATTATGCTAAGTAAAATATAAAATAAGTCAGAGAAAGACAAATACTGTATGATCTCACTTATATGTGGAAGCAAAACAAGCTGAACTCATATAAAACAGAGCAGAGTGGTTACCAAGGGCTGGCGGGGTGGAGGAAATGGGGAGATATCGGTCAAAGAATAAAAACTTCAAGTAAGAAGTGGAATAAATTCTGGGGATCTGATGTGTATGGTGACTATAGTTAACAATACTGTATTGTGTATTCAAAAGCTGCTGAGAGAATAGATCTTAAATATTCTCATCACATGCAGACAAAAGGTAATTATGTGAGGGGAGAGAGGCGCTGCTGGACCTATCATGGTAATTGTTTCACAGTTTATAAGTGTATCAAATCATCAGGTTGTAGATCTTAAACTTACACAGTATTATGTGTCTATTGTATCTCAATAAAGCTGGGGGGAAAAGGTGTGAGGTCATCATTTTCTTTCCTGGAGCTCTCTAGAGTACTGGAAAGAAACTAACTAGCCCTGTTATACCAATTACTTTTACTAAAGAGTTCTAACACAGCAACTATTTGGTTATTCTGAGCCTTGCTTTATGCAGGATTTGATTACAGGTAGCTGGTTTATATTTTAAGTAACTTTTTTTTGCCGCTGTAAGCAATGGACTACCAGTGTCCCTTTACCACTGGGGGTCATCAATGTCTTTAAATCAAATCAGATTGAAGAAACAATTTTAGATAATCCAGTGCCAATTCAGAAGACAAATCCTAAAGGTTCTGTTCTCTGGATCCCACTTTTGTATTAATATGTGTATCAATTAGGGTTTAATCAGAAGAGCAGAACTACTGTGAGTGATATAGGATAAGGGGTCTAGAACAGAGATTAGACTTTGTATAATTGTGGGAGCTGGTGAAGAAGTCAGTGCAAACTGTTGTCTCTGTGACTCACGCTGGGCCTGGTGTTGCTCCAAGTTGGCGGGACCAGCGGTTGGGAAGGAAAGCTGGATATGAAGGTGGGAAAAGCAGGGACACATTGGAGCCTGCCAAGTCAAACTGGAACCTGCAAGGATAAACTGGAGCCCATGTCTGTCTCTCACCACCTGCAACATCAGTGATATGCATGACCTGCAAGAGAGCTGGCGACCTTCCCTGAGGAGCCCTGCATGGGCCTGGCACAGTGCTCTGAGAACTTGAAGGAGGAGATCTGTCTAAATTTCAGCTGCTGCTTCCCACCAACAAGGTGAGCAGCCAATGAACAACCACATGAGCCTGGTGCCCTGTACCGTCCTCTAGAGAGTAAAAAACAAAATGGGAAATGCTGTTTCACCCCGAATGCTAAAGCTCACATGTGTGACCCAGAACTGAACAGGGAAGGGAATTCTTCAGTGTAGCTAAATTGGCCCAGTACAAAACCACCAAACCCTTTAGCCCATTTATCAGATTAGGGAAGTTCCCTTCTAGTCCTAATTTGCCAAGGTATTATTTATTGATTTTTAATCATGAAGAAGTGTTGGATTTCATCAAATGCATTATTTCCTTTTTTTCTCTATTAGTGTGATTTACACTGATTGTTTTTCAAACGTCAAAATGACCTTGCATTAATGGGATAAACCCTATGTGGTTATGGTGTTCTATGTGGTGAATAGAGTGCTGAATTTAATGTTCTAGTTTTTAAAAGGATTTTTGAGCTGTATTCATATGAGGGATTGGCCTGTAACGTAACTTTTTGTGATTTCTTAGTCTAGTTTCAGTATCAGGGTTATCTTAATCAAAAAAATGGGCTTAATCTCAAAAACAGAGGCTGTATTCCCCCTATTTTGGTTCTCTTTCTGTCTTTATTCTCTTAAAAGATTTTGTAATGTTGGTGTTATTTCTCCATTACATTGAAGAATATACCAGTGAAACCATCTGTAACTGGGGTTTTTCTTGGTGGGGAAAGTTTTTAATTGTGAACACTATTTACTTACTAGATGTAGGGGTACACATACTTCTATTTCTTAGTTTTGGCAAGTTGTGTCTTTCAAAGACTGAGCTCTTTTAATATAAATTATCTAATTTATTCCCATAAGTTTGCTTATAATAAAGTCTTATCTTTGTAATAGTATCTATAGGATCCATAGTGATAACCCTTTTTTAAACAATTTATTTATTTTTGGCTGCGTTGGGTCTTCGTTGCTGCATGCGGCTTTCTCTAGTTGCGGTGAGCAGGGGACTACTCTTAGTTGCGGTGCGTGGGCTTCTCATTGCAGTGGCTTCTCTTGTTGCAGAGCACAGGCTCTAGGCACAGGGGCTTCAGTAGTTGCGGCACACAGGCTCAGGAGTTGTGGCTCACGGGCTCTAGAGCTCAGGCTCAGTAGTTGTGGCGCATGGGCTTAGTTGCTCTGCGGCATGTGGGATTTTCTGGGACCAGGGGTCGAACCCGTGTCCCCTGCATTGACAGGCAGATTCTCAACCACTGCGCCACCAGGGAAGCCCCCATAGTGATAACCCCTTTAATTCCTTATGTTATTCATTTGTGCTTTATCTCCCTTTTTCATTCTTTTTTTTTTTTTTTTTTTTTTTTTTTGTGGTGCGTGGGCCTCTCACTGTTGTGACCTCTCCCGTTGCGGAGCACAGGCTCCGGACGTGCAGGCTCAGCGGCCATGGCTCACGTGCCCAGCCGCTCCGCGGCATGTGGAATCCTCCTGGACTGGGGCACGAACCTGCGTCCCCTGCATCGGCAGGCGGACTCTCAACCACTGCGCCACCAGGGAAACCCTCTTGTTCATTTTTGATAGAGATTTATATTAGTTGTCTATCACTGCATAACAAATTATTCAAAACTTAATGTCTTCAAACAACAAACATTTATTATGTGTGGTAGCCAGACTTCTAAGGTGGTCCCCATGATCTCCATGTCCTGCTGTTACACCCTGTATAACCTCCTCCCTCTGAGTGTCAGTGGGCTCTATGACTTGCTTCTAACCAATAGAACATTGTGAAAGTGCTGGATTGTTACTTCTGTGTGTGTGTGTGTATGTGTGTGTATGCATGTATCTATGTGTACATACAGACATATATACATTTAGATATATAGATGGGGAGGAGAGAGAGAGAGAGAGAGAGAAAGAGATAATATACACATAAATTAGACTTCATCTTGCTAGCATGCACTGGAGACACTCTGCTTGCTAGTTTGATGAAGTGAGCAGCCATGTTGAATATGTCCAACTGCAGATGGCCTGTAGGACCTGAGGTTGGCATCCAGTCCACAGCCAGTGAAAAGCCTGGGTGTTCAACCATACAAACCCGACGAAATAAATTCTCTCAGCAACTTGAATGAGCTTAAAGGTCGATTCTTCCCTGAATGCCTGCAGATAAGAATTTAACCCAGCTGACACCCTGACTGCAGGCTTGTGAGACCCTGACAGAGAACCCACTTGAGCTGAGCTCAAATTCTTGACCTGCAGAAAATGAGGGACAATAAACATGTGTTTTCTTAAAATGTTCACATATGGTAATTTGTTATGGAGCAATAAAAAACTAATGTATTATCTCATGTAGTTTCTGTGGGTCAGGATTTCAGGAATACATTAGCTGGGGGTTCTGTCTTGGATTGTAGTCAGTATGTTGGCCAGGGATGCAGCCTTCTGCAGGCTTGACTGAGGCTGGAGGATCTGATTTCAAGATGGTGCACTCAACATGGATGGCAAGTTGGTGCTGGCTGATAGCAAGAGACCTAAGTAACTGAACACATTAACCTCTCTATAGAGTTGCTGTAGTGCCCTCACAGCATGGTACCTGATTTCACCCAAAGTGAATGATCTAAGACAGAGCAAGGTAGAAGCTGTAGTGTCTTTTATAGTCTAGCCTAGGATACCATACTCTGTCATTTGCATTATTGTCTTAATAACAGGTCAACCCTCTTCAATATGAGAGAGGAGTACACAAGGGCACGAAGAGCAGGAGGTGAGAATCATTGGGGGCCATCTTGGAGGCTGGATATCATAGAAATAATAAATTGCATTATTCTTTTTAAAGGCTTTTATATTTTATGTTTATTTTCATATTTTTACATTTACATTTTATATTTTCTCCATTATGCATTTGTTTTCTATTTCATTGATTTCTGCTTATATCTTTATTTCCATCATTTAAATTTGCTGTTCCTTTTAAAAAGTTTTTTGATGTAGATGCTTACATCATTGCTTTTAGCCTTCTTTTTCAAATAAATGCGTTTAAGGCTGTGAATTTCCCTCTGAGCCCCAATTTAGCTGAATTCCACAAGTTTTCTTTTTTTGTAAAGTTATATAGAGGTATGACATATGTATAAGAGAGTACAGAATATTAAATCTCCAGGTTGATGAATTATCACAAAGTAAACACACTCAGTTACTAGCACCCAGATCAAGAAATGGATTACCACTAGTTATTTTAAAGTCTGAGCCTCATTGTATTGCAAACTGCTTTAAAGTTCATATCTGATCATTTCAACACCTGAATCACTTGTGAGGTTTGTTTCTCTTTTCTGTTTTTGCCCTTAGTTTTCAGTCATTTCGTCATGTATCCTGGCATTCCTGGTAATTTTTGATTGAATGCTTGACATTCTTTTTGAAAAATCATAGAGGTTTCAGTAGACATTATCCATAGAGGATTTTATCTACTTTTGGTTGGCATTTAGGGTACAAATAAATCACTGTACTTCAGTTGAGGGCAGTCTGTTTTCAGTTTGCCCTTATTCCTAGGATGTAGCCAGCCATTTCAGGGATGTTAGCTGAAAACCTGGGGTCTTCACTTGTGCCCTTCCTTTTCAGCAGGACTTATATTTCAATTTTTGATCCCCAGCACCATGATATTGCCAAAACCTCTGCTTGCCTATGGTCAGCAAACTCCTCAAGGAGGAGTTGCTGGGCTCACTTCTCTGTGTCCCCTTTTCTCTAGGATCTTGGCCCCTTAAGCCTTGGTTGTTTTGGCAGTCTTCAGCTCCAGTGTTTCTGTGTGGCTGTTGAAGCTCTTCGATACCACTTTCTACTTGTCTTGCCCCAGCTGTGAATCAGCAGATTCCCCAAGGACCAATGTAAGGGAAATATATGGCCAACCTCAGTGCTCTTTTTTGCTCTCTGGGACCTTGGGCCCAAATCTTGTCTACATTTTTGGACCTTGATGCCTTCGTACAGCTGTTTTTTATATGTTATCCAGTTTTTGTGCTTTGTGGAATTATTAGCGTGATACCCGCTGGAAGCAGAAATTGGTAATTCAAAATTTAACAGAAGATCCTTAGACATTTAATTCAAAAGAATTCATCAGTTTTCAATATTTGTTTCATAGCCTTCTATTTTTTGAAGATCTGAAAACATATGTAAAAAATTTATTAATCCAGCAGCAATTCCTATCTTTTAATCATTCAATATGTAGTTTGCAAGTGAAAAAATGAATAAATTTTATACATGATATCTGTGCCTTCCAGTTTGTGATCAAATTGCATAAGTCCTAGTTAATAAAGATAACTTGAAACTTCAGTAGATGATATTTTTTGTGCTAATTCCTTGAAGATTAAAAGAGACTTTTATAACTATTTTATGTACATTTCATGGAAAGCACTTTTGATGGTTAAAAAATTATATATATCAAAAATAAAGTAAGGCCAAAGATGACTAATGGGATGGTTTCTCCGGGGGAAAGTAGTCTCTGCTCTTTTTAATATTTTATCTGTTAATTTCATTTAGAATGTGTTCGGGATATTCCCTGAGTTGGCTAAATGTGTTACTTCAGCCTTTTTGTTTGTCTTTTTTATTGGAGTACAGTTGCTTTACCATGATGTGTTAGTTTTTGCTGTACAGCAAAGTGAATCAGCCGCACATATACGTATATCCCCTCTTCCTCGGATTTTGTTCCCATTTAGGTCAGCACTTCAGCCTTCCTGAGTCTACTCACATGGTGGTGGTCTTTTCCCTCCTTCCCTGTTGACTGGCTTCCTCTCTACTCTGTGCATATTTTGTGATGAGGACACCACTAGCTCCCAGCTATATATCATCAGTTTCAACTGCCCAAGGAGAGACTGAATTTTCTTTCTTAATTTGAATTGTAAAATCCAAGGGCAGGATTCTCATTAGACCAGCTGTATCGTATGCCCACCCCATCATGAAGGATGGAGGGGAGGGATGTCCATGACAGCTCGTGCACAGGGAAGGCTGCAAGGATCTGGAATGTCAGGGCATCAGCAGCCAAGGTGACTGTGCAAAACCACAGTGTTTCTCTACTGTGTCCAGTGGGTCATCTACTAGTTGCTGTGGTTCGTTAGAGGGAGGCCTGTTCCTCATTGATCATCTCCTCCAAAACTGTTACAATAGGTGCAGGAACTCACTCTTCACTGAGTTATTTCTAAGATCCATTCACAGAAGCAGGGACTTTTTTTTTTTAATGACTCAACTGCTTTATCTTGCTTAAGGTGACAAAGATGAATACTGCTAAAAATCAAAGCATTATTGCTGTCAGGTCTTGCTGACCAGTATAAAATCACCTCTTATTCTTTTATTCAGAGCACTTCAAACCTAAAGGTATTCAATATCCAAACCAAATTTATTAAAAAGTCTCCGTTCTTCCCGTTTCTCAGAATAAAGTCATCATGACAGCGCTCTTTAGGAAACTCTCTGTGTTTGTACCTACTTTCTTGTCCTCCGAGGTGAGAGAGTCAAACTGAACTTTAAAAAATCTTTTATACAGATTATCATGATGAATTTAGTCAGGCACAATGAAATCTAAGACACAAAGTAGCCACAGTATTCTCACTTTTTGGTCTGTAAAGTGAAAATAACTTGTAGTTCAATTTACTATATAACCCTAAGAATGAGGCTGATCCAAGTATCATAACCGTGGCATCATAGCCTACAGCATGGGAAATGTTCACTTATGCCACAGCCTTCTTTGAGCAGGCGCTCTCGATACAGTGCAGCTTTGTCTCTTTCACCAAAGTTCAGGACAAAACTTCCTGGTTTAGTTCAGCAACTGTGTGATTCAGGTGAACTTCAAGTATTTGGAACATGTCAACTTCACAGAAGGTTGTGTATCACCTGTCCTGATGGGATAAATAATAAGGTCTGCATCCTGCCTTCCAAGGCTCAGGTACTTCATGGCAGTATGTTTTGGGGTTAGTAGTGCTCCCCACTGTGAATTATGAGGTGGGATTTTTAGATCTTTAAAGGAATAACAATTGCTATTCAAGACTGGCATTATCCCATTTGTGCAGCTTGAATATGCAGCTTGTCTTAACTTATGCTTCCTAATATTACAAATATGTATTACATTTACACAGAGATACATAAATATGTACTTCTTATTTTGAAAATTTTCAGAGTTATGAAATAGTTCAAAGTCATACAATGAATACTTTTATTCCCTTCACGGAGATTTGATTGTTTGCATTTTGCCACACTGGATTTCTCTTTCCAACACTCTCTCTCTTATTCTCATTCTGTCTCTCTCCCTCTCCCCACCCCTACTCCCACTTCCTGTACACACACACACACACACACACACACACACACACACACCCTTTTGCTGAACCCTCTGAAAGCAGTTGCACATGTCACTATGCTTCAGTCCTGAACATGTCAGCACGATATTCCTAAGAACTAGGACATTCTCCTGTGTAGTCACGATACAATTCATCCTCCAAACTTAAGGTTAATAATATCTAATATGTGCTCCCTATTCATATTTTCTCAGTTGCCTTAATAATGTCCTTTGTGGCTGTCTTTCTTCCTTTTCAAGTGACCAGGACCTAATCCAGGATTATGCACTGCATTTAATTGTCACATTCCTTTAGTCTTCTTTAATCTAGAACAGTCTCCCGTACTTTTTTTCTCTTATGACACTGACAGTTTTGAAGCGGCCAATTGTCTTTAAAGAACGTTCCATGCTAGATTTGTCTGATTGTTGCCACAAGACGTTTCAAGTCAGATATTTTCTCAAGGAATGTAACGTTACACTGATGTGGTGTCCCTTCCATTGCCTCATATCGGGAGGCACATGATACCAGTTCTGTGTACTATTTTGATGCAATGTCATTGCTGCAGCTGAAAAAGAAGAGACTAATTTTCTGGAAAGCAAGGGAATTATGAGTTGGGAATCTCTGTTAAGAAGAGAAAAACTAGTTTCTCCAGGTTGTCAGGACTGTGCTACAAGAGCTGGTCAATTCTCATTGCTTAAGCCACAACTCGGTGCTTCCTACCATTGTAGGTACGGGGCATCAGGGCGGCAAGTAGCATGGAAATGAAAGGCCTGCCTGTCTTCTCTAAGAAGTCTCCTCCCAGGGCTTCCCTGGTGGCACAGTGGTTAAGATCCCGCCTGCCAATGCAGGGGACACGGGTTCGAGCCCTGGTCTGGGAAGATCCCACATGCCGCAGAGCAACTAATCCCGTGTGCCACGCTACTGAGCCTGCATGCCTAGAGCCCATGCTCTGCAACAAGAGAAGCCACGGCAATGAGATGTCCGTGCACCACAACGAAGACCCAATGCAGCCAAAAAATAATAAATACATAAATAAATTTATTTAAAAAAAAAATCTCCTCCTAGCAGAGGAGAGAACCTGACAGATATGAAATTATTTTCCAGTGGGATAAGACAGTCTTTTTCAGCTTAGGTCCAGGGCATAGATGTGAGCATGGCAAGAACAGTGAATCAGTGGCTTGTAATTGGGCCAATACCGCTCTCTGTATCTTTTTTTACTGCTTCCCAATCTACAGTTATGACTCTAATTAGGCCTGTCTCCTTGCTGCCTTGCACACTTACCACAGTCACTCACCTTTTTATTCCTTCACCCGGTGCCATGCCCTCCAGTGCTCTCCACTATCTCCACTGGTAGCCAGCCTCTAGGACGGCCCCCAGGCCCCCTCCCCCCTCCAGTGTTACTGCCCTGGTCCCCTGCCTCATTGCGCCAAGGTTGGCCGGTGTGGCCAGTGGCTGTGGCAGAGGTGCTGATGCCGCTCCCTCCGTTAGGTTGTTTCTGCCTCGGGCGGATCTTCAGCCTCTCTCTCCCTCTTGTTTTTTCTTACTCTCTCTCTTTTTCCCACCACCTGCCAGCTGCCGTGGCGTGAACCCATTCAAGCACCCTGTGGAATGGCTTACCTGGTAAGGAGCAGAGGCCTCTGGCCACGAGCTAGTGAGGACTGACTCCAGCAACTCAGAGAGCGAGCTCACAGGCAGATTCTCCAGGCTCAGCTGAGCCTTGAGGTGAGGGCCACCCTGTCTGACAACTTGGCAGCAAACTCACGGAGGCTCCGAGCCACGTCTACCCAGCTAAGCCATTCCCAGGCTCCTGACCCTCAAAACCTGTGAGATAAGGGATATTTGTTGTTCTAAGCTATTAAGTTTGGGGGTAATTTGTTATGCAGCCTTGGAATCAGATACCATCTTGTATCTGCTACTTTAACCCTGGGCTTTCTGATTCCAGGCTGCACTGATCTCTCCCAACTAGAACTCCTTTGGCACTTTGCTTGCCTTTCATTTTTTCTAGAGTTTATTGTTTTACTTTTGGGATAATTAATATAGTGAAAAAGTTTCAAAAATCCAAAGTTATAGAAGAGTACATAGTAAAAAGCCTCCTCATTCTGTAACACTGCCCGCCAGTTCCTGCCCTGCAGGCAGCCACCATGGTTCGCTTCTGGTGTATCATTCCAGAGCTAGTTGAAACATTACAGATACAAGCACATTATGTATACTATATTCCTCTCTCTGTTCTGTACTGTGATTTTTTTTTCACCTATTTTGGAGCGCTTTCTGTTTGGTCCATAATAAGTTTTTCTCATTTATTAAACAACTGCATAGTGCTCTATTGTATGAATTTACCTAATTTATTTAACCAGTCCACTACTGATGGACTATTGGTGTGTTTCTAGTCTTTTGCTCTTATGATAGGCAAAACAAAAGTTGTCTATATCCTAATCCCCCAAACCTGTGACTATGTTACCTCCCGTGGAAAACGGGGCTTTGCAGCTGTATTAAGTTAAGGATGGTAAAGTAGGAAGATTAGCCTGTATTATCCAGGTGGGCCCAATGTAATCAACCACAAGGGTCCTTATAAGAGGGAAGGAGGAGAGTGGGAGGGCTGAGGATGTTGTGGGGATGGAAGTGGGTGTTGGAGCGATACCAGGTCAGGAACCGAGGACGGTGGGAAGCCTCTAGAAGCTGGGAAAGTGCTTGGAAATGGACTCCCCCCTAGAACCTCCGTGGAAAACGGGGCTTTGCAGCTGTATTAAGTTAAGGATGGTAAACTAGGAAGATTAGCCTGTATTATCCAGGTGGGCCCAATGTAATCAACTACAAAGGTCCTTATAAGAGGGAAGGAGGAGAGTCGGAGGGCTGAGGATTTTGTGGCGATGGAAGTGAGTGTTGGAGCGTTACCGGGTCAGGAACCAAGGACGGTGGGAAGCCTCTAGAAGCTGGGAAAGTGTTCGGAAATGGACTCTCCCCTAGAACCTCCAAAAAGAACAAGCCTTCGATTTTCGTTGGGCAAGACTCATTTTGGACTTCTGACCTCCAGAACAGTAAGATAATACATTTGTCTTGTTTTAAGCTACTATGTTTGAGGGAATGGGTTACAGCAGCCTTAGAAAACCAGTACAGCTTTTATTACCAACGACTGTAAACAAAGTTGTACTAAATTATGTTGTGCACCTGACGTTTTGCATTTGTGCTGGTGTATTCATAGAATAAATGTCTAGGTGTGGAATTGCCCCGTCAAAGGCAGTGTTAGTGTGATAATGTTAACATCCTCCATAGGGCTTAACGCTAATCTACATTTCCAACAGCAACATACGTCTCTCCTTTTCCACACCCTCTGCAACGCGTGTGTTTATCAAACTTTTGGATTTTTACCATTCTGCTAGTGAAAAATTCTAATTTGCTAGAACGACATGCTTATTAACTTTTCCTCCTCTGCCCAACACGTTTAGAATGTCCTTCAGAGTTAGGATTAGGTGCTTATTTCTATTTTATCTTCCACTGTTTGCCTTTGTGTCCCTCCTACTACCTGACATAAAATGGGTTCTCCCCATAGACTGGGAAAAGGAAATAAATATCCGGAGACAGGGATAAGAAATGTGATGTAGAATCCATTTTATCCATCTATCCATCAAGTTCCATTTAGAAAACAAAATGTCTGTTTGGGGCTAAAATATCTTAATGGCAGTCATTGATGAGTGAAGCGTTAAGAAATGGTTGCCTGGCAATGTTGGATATTTTTTGCCGTTTGATCGACATGGGGTGGGGTCCACAAACACAGCTTGTGTATGGCCACACCCTGCCTCTGACTGCAGACCTTTCCCTCAAAGGTCAACACAGTCCAGGCTCCTGGCCAGTCCTTGGCGATTGTTTGCACACCAGATAAAACCTGTTTGTTTCGCCCTGTTCAAGGACTAAGAGCTGCCCCAGAAACTGTAACTCAAGTGCTTTTCCAGTGAAGGAAACAAATGGAAACTTCTACCACCTTCCTCCTCTTCCCTTCTCTTGGGGCTGAGTTATACTCCATTCCTCATGTTTTCTTCTTTATTCGTACTGCCGGCAGCTTAAAAAAAATGTTTTTTTCCAGTTTCCAGCATCTTTATTTACTTTTTTGAAATCTTGAAACTTAAGGGAAAGGAAAATCTATCACTCTCTTAAAAACATTGGAGACTTTAGTTGCGTTTGTTTATAATGTAGCCTGGTTGGTTTGAAGTTTAATAAAAAATGTTACAGTGAGAGTTCTGATCCGAGAAATCTCCTTGTTAATAACTTGAGCTGTTAGCTAAAATTTTTTTTTATCCGTTTAATATGTACTGTTTAGCTTCAATGTGAACAAATGTTAGAGTATGGGTTTAGGGTTTTCACAACTTCCAAGAAATGGCAAAATTTAGTGAATCAAATGTAATAAATCATGGAAGGACAAAACAAAATCTGACAATGAGCCCAGTTATCAAATACTTTTGTTTCTTGAAAAGGAAGAAGGATACCAAAGAGTGAAACCTTTCGAGAGAAACATGTACCTTCTGCCTCTTTGCTATTCTGAATTGGTAATTATTGACAAATACCCAACACATGATTTTAAAGGTAGACAGGTGATTCTCCATTTTTTTGCCGATCACGCGTCCACATTTTCATTGGCGCTTATTCTGCATGACACCTGAACTTGAGTCCTTCAGCGTCTGCCAGAAGGAGGGCACACCCGTGAAACAGACGCTGTCTGGAGGCCTGGTTCCCCAGGTGCTCCATTTACTAATCAGTAGTCAGATGGTAACTTGATTACAGGTAACTTCGCGTGAGTCAGGATGATTTGCCACAGCTGTTTCTACTAAAGCTTTCTTATACTAGTCATCGCCACCACTACTGCTAAATGGCATCTGTTTTACTTTTGCGTTAATTTTATTTTGTATTTATTTTTATTTATTTATTTTTTTTGGCGGTACGCGGGCCTCTCACTGCTGTGGCCTCTCCCGCTGCGGAGCACAGGCTCCGGACGTGCAGGCTCAGCGGCCATGGCTCACGGGCCCAGCCGCTCCGCGGCATGTGGGATCTTCCCGGACCGGGGCACGAACCCGCGTCCCCTGTAACGCAGGGGCTTCCCTGGTGGCGCAGTGGTTGAGAGTCCGCCTGCCGATGCAGGGGACACGGGTTCGTGCCCCGGTCCGGGAAGATCCCACATGCCGCGGAGCGGCTGGGCCCGTGAGCCATGGCCGCTGAGCCTGCACGTCCGGAGCCTGTGCTCCGCAGCGGGAGAGGCCACAGCAGTGAGAGGCCCGCGTACCGCCAAAAAAAAAAAAAAAAGGCGCCTAATACATCAGGGCAGTACGACATGGCATTGGAGTCGGTCAAGCCTGGGTTACTGTTTACTGGCTGTGGGGTTTGGGACATTTCCTGCTTCCCGTGTCTCAGGGGGATGATAAGCTGACCTTGCAAGGTTTCTGTGAAGGTTAAATGAGATAGTGTGTGAACTGTGTCCACCATTGTGGTGCCTGGCTTGTTAATGACTATGCAGTTCACGCAAAAACACTGGACAAACTATGAAACAAGGTTTGGAAGAAAACATAATGTAAACCCAGACTGATCAGGCGAATGAAAGGCTGTCTAAGAACCAGCAAAAAAGGGAGTTCCTGGGCGGAGTAGGGGCAGATCCATCATGGGGTATCTTTACCTGAAGTCAGCTCTTATTATAATCGTTCCAATATTTTCTGTCAATTAAGTTACCATTAGAATGATTATTTCTAACCTCCCTAATACCCATGACAGTATGGAACACTATTTTTCCCTCAGGAAAACAGCTTCCTGTGGATAGTTCCCTCCCTCCCCCAACAGACTATGTAACAGTCATTTTCTGAGATGTCACATTCTAAATTTGCATTACTTTTTCTTCATTTTCTAAAGCTTCTTTATGCATCACTTTATATTTTTCACTTTTTATATTTAAAAAAAATCTAAGTAGTCTCTTTATGTGGTAAGTGCTCACTCACCCTCAGCTAGACTGTAAGCCCAGTGAGGACAGGACCCAGGCCTGCCTGTTCACGTGTGTCACCCCCATGCTCACAGGGCAGGTACCAGGTAGGCACCCAAGTATTGGTTGAATAAGAAAATGGAAGACCTGAAAACGGGCAGCATTGCAACCCGAAGATAGGGAAACATCATAGAGAGATGGGTTAAGAAAGGTTTACTGAAGGCTGTGTTTCTTAACCATTTTCACTATCCCCTAAGGAAAAAAATTCTCCCTAAGAAGAGAAATTAAATACTAAGGAACAAGATGTTTTCAGGTACGGTTGAGCTTTGACAGGCCACAACCACGGTGCTGTCCAAGACCCTCCCCTCCCCGCCAAGAACAAATCTGGGAGGATGAGTGGGAAGTGCGTGGTGGTCTGAGGCCTGGTCTCTGTCTCTGTGGGCTCACTCCCACTTCCTGAAGGTTCGCGTCACTGTGGGAGGGTGGGAGGTGGTGGTGGTGGTCAGAAGTGTGCTCTGTGGCTCCTGGGTTGGGCTGGGCGTGGAGGTGAAAGGGGAGAGCGCTTCTGGCAATGACCTCGCCTCCACTCAGAGGGAGGCTTGCTGAGAGGGAGCCAGGAGGGCAGGAAGCTGCTGGAAAATCCCTGGGACGGAAGGGCCGAGGCTAGCAGAGCCAGTCCTCCCAGGCTGGGAGGTCAGTGAGCGATGAGTGTTATAACCCACTGCAGCTCTCACTTCAGTGTGTCCCTAAGTGGGGGTCCTGTTAAAACCCAGTGCTTGTCATGTGGGGTCCAACTTTCTGCATTTCTAACAGCCTCCCAGGGGGTGCCCAGGCTGCTCTGCCACAGGCCGTGTTTTGAGTAGCATGGAATTAACTCACCCACAGATGTTGCTTATATTAGTTAAAGGATAATTTTGCAAAACACTGTAAAATTATGACTCTCATGTAGATATAAAAATACACGTTAAATATTTAAAATATTAATGAAATAACCAGTAAGCTGTTATAACCAATGCAAAGGGGATCCAAAGGGCAGACACATCTGTGATCAGAAATATTGAAATAAACTTGAAAATGATGCCCAAATGGCTTTGCCCTGTGGAGGGAGGGAGGGTTGCTACTCCATGGGACAGTTCATTTGCATATCCATAGACCAGAACCCTTTGCATTGCCATCTGTTCTTTTCAACTTAACAGGTAAAACAGGTGAAAGGCAATGCAGTGCTAAACTGGAAAACCCCAAAGGGTGTGATCTGAGCAATGCGTAGTTTTCCCTTTGAAGCACAGATCTTCCCCTATAATTTGTAATTGATTGGCATTTTCAAAGTTTGGATTGCGCTATGTATTAACTTGACAGATTGTATTAACTGTTAGTGATGAGCAGTTTGTTTGTTTCCTCATTTTGCTCCTCTGGGTAGTATGAAAAAGTAAAGAGCTCTTAAATAGGATTTCCATCAGTAGAAAGTAGGAGGTATTAGTATTCCCTGCAGAGAGGCTTATGAAGATATTCTAAAAAGAGAACCTTTGTGAGCCTGGGACAAACTGTCTTGATTGCTTAATCTGTATTTTTGGCATTAAAAAAAGAATAGTTAAAACACTCGCCATTTGCATCATTTATAACAGCTAAAAGATGGAAGCAACCCAAGTGTCCATTGACAGATGAGCAGATAAAATACTCTTCAGCCTTTAAAAAGCAGGGAATTCTGACACAATGCTACCACTTTTTGTATTTTTTAAAAAAAATGTATTGAAGTAGAGTTGATCTACAGCGTTGTGTTAATTTCTGCTGTACAGCAGAGTGATTCGGTTACACATATACATACATTCTTTTTCGTATTTTCTGTTACGGTTCATCCCAGGATACTGAATACAGTTCCCTGGGCTCTGCAGTAGGACCTTGTTGTTTATGCAGACACACACACACTACAGCTTGACAGCATTATGCCAAGTGGATAAGCCGGTCACAAAAGGACACATACTGTAGGATTCCACAGTCAACTGACAAAAATAAAACCGCTTAGTAATGAGTCTGATGTCCTTTATTCAAAGAGAAAGCAATCCATGGATTGGGGGGTTCAGTGCCTCACGAGCAGTAGAGCACTCTTCCCCAGGGATGTTGGGCAACAGCAAGTTTTACGGAGTTGGAAGCAGTAACGTGGAGACAGGGCATGGTTGGCTGGGGCTGCATATCTGACCTTATTTGGAAATACCAGGCAATAAAGAAACCAGTTATAGAGTCTAGAGCTGGATTGGCTAACTGGGTACACTATGTTTCTGGTCAAGTGGAACACTTACAGGCACACGAAAGTTCATTTTGCTGACCTGGAACCCTGGCAGGAGTGGCTCCATTTTGGGCCTAGAAATTTATTTCCACACCTCTTACCTGGAGTAGTTAAATTCATAGAGACAAGGTAGAGTAGTGGTTGCCAGCAGCTATGGCAGGGGTAATGGGGAATTTAATGGCTGGGTACAGCGTTTCAGTTTAAGATGATACAAAGTTCTGGAGATGGGCAGTGCTGATGGTTGTGCCACAGGGTGAATGTCCTTAGTGCTACTAAATTGTCCACATAAAAATGGTTTAAATGGTAAACATTGTCACGTGTTTTTTACCAGAATAAAAAGATCCTTAAACGTCTGCCATTTAAACACCAAGTAAATGCTCCGTGCTTCGTATACATTTCCACTGATTCTAAAAACCGCCTTGCATAGTAAATATTCCCAGTTCACAGATGAGGGAAGTGACCCTCAGCGACTAGTCATATACCCAAGGTCTCATAACTGGTGTGACTTAGGCCTTGGTAATGTTAAATCACGTACTTTTTCTGCCCTACCTCCAGATAGCTGGAGAAATTTCAGTGGATAGTCCCAAAAATAACTAATAGAATTGAAAATGTAACAATAAAGAAACAAAAGTATATTGTTTGAATAGAGACCAGCTAAAGATGGCTGGGACCGGTTTAAGTCTACATATCATTGAAAAGTAAATCAATAGGAAAAGGAAGGAATTTTCAAGTCTTTGAGATGAAAGAGAAGTCATGAGAATTGCATAAATTTAAATCCTAGTTCACTGAAGAGAGCTAGGAGTTAGCTACTGTTTGTCATGGAATGTTGAGTAAGGAGCTAATTTATATCATGGACATAGGGAATTGTTTCATGTCAGATATAAACAAACCCTACAAAACATTGGAGGTAAGAATACTCCTTTGATTCTCCTGTGCCTGGCCTGGGAGCCCTTGAGGAATGAGGGAAGGAATCATGCCTTCGCTTTCGATTCACATGAAGCAGTTAAGACGAGCCAGCCCCTCAAGCTAATGGTGGCTGCAGCTACTCCACTGTGGGACTTGTGAACCATGACATTTAGAAAGGTCAATTCTCTGTGGGATACAAGGGATATGAAGTGAGCCAAAGGTGTGCAAACCCAGCTGACCCTCGCTGACCTTAGCTGGTGGAGGTTCTGTTTTTCTGGCTGGGATTCTGCTGGGCCCTTGAGTGCCTTCCTTCCTCCTCCTGTGACCCTGGCTCTGCCCGCGCTGCTGAAGACTCCTTACCCTGCGTGTGTGATGAAATGCTCTGAGGTTGGCCATAACCCTTCAAGTGAGTTTTTCCACTGAATCTGATTATTTTCTGGTTTCTTCTTTCTGACCTGGCTTTTTAACCAACCACAAAGCGGTATGGTTTTACTTTTGCAATTGTATGAGTTCTCTTGGGGCTGCTTATTCTTGATTCCTTATTTCACTCCCCAGTGAGTATATGACTGAATTGTTCCTGCCTATACTGCTTCTGGAATTCTTTTTTTGAAGTACTGTGACTTTTCACAAGAATATAGATTTTGCTATCGCTACAATCAGTATTATTTCCTTTCAGTTCAGATGACACTGAGACCATGTCAAATAATACGGGGGAAGAACATGCACTTAGGAGATATCTACTGCTTCTTATGCCATCTGTGCCTGGGCTTTTAAACATTTTATTATTTTCAGCTTCATTTGTTTTTCTCATTGCTGAAGAGCATTGTCATAAAATGGAATTTCATAGTACACCGAAGAAACGTGATACAGATGCAGAAGAATCGGCCATCATTTGGCCTATACATTTTGCTTTTTATTTTTCTGGATTTAAGACAGAGACCAAACCTTGCAATCTCTGGCTTGAGTCCTTCAGAACTGTGATGGTATATTTAGCTCAGTTTGAGATGTGACATTGGACTAAGTGTTTCCTTACAGCCACCTTCTTAAGGTGTCCAAAGGAATCGATACTGCTCATCACAATTCACTAATTTCTTAAGTAGGAAATTTAGGGAAGTTTTTCTCTTTCAGTGAAAATGTTTTTCTTAAAGCTTCTTCTAATAAAAAGAGAATTTTCTGTCTCTTGGAGTAGTCCTAGTAACAAGTGCAAACCCTCTGGAATGATCGTTTTTCGGCAGAAGGCCATGTAAACGTGGCTCTCTCTCTATGTGATTTATGGGAAGGGCTGCCAAACATGGTTAAAACGGTGGTCATAAGTAGAGAATGTGTCAGAGTTTGGGCCCAGCCACTGTGGGTGCTATCGGCCCAGAGCAAGCACTGGGAGACCGATAGGCCAGCGGGGCACGGAATTTACAGCAATGGTTTTGCAGCTTGGTGGCCAGAACCCACATCCATCAGTAGGCCAGTACTTCATGATATTAGGTGAGGCTTTTTGGTTAGGGCTTCTTTTTTTAAAAAGAAGCCTAATATGTGTTTATATCCATTTATAGAACAAACTTGGAATAGTTATAAATGCCTCCTATTGTTCTTTTGTCCTGTCACATACTGACCTTGCTGACCATCTGATTATTTCATTCATTAATCTGAAAACATTTGTGTCTACCTCCTGCTTCCTATCCCTCGACCTTGGCCACTCTTGGCCTTTTGCACTTACATAGAAATTTTGATGAAACTAGGGATTTCCATTGGGATTAAGTGGATAGGTCATTCTGGCGAGAACTTTATAGTATCGAATCTTCTAATCCATGAATTTATCACACCATTTATTACATCTTTGCGTTCTAAAATTATGTGATCGTTCCCTATGAAGGTCTACACGTTTTGTACATTTGTTACTAAGTTCATTGCTTTTTTGGTGTTTTGTAAATTATATAATGAAATACAATTTTGAATTGTTGGTTGTATGACTAGCTAACTTGCTATATTTATCTATAGAATTTTTAAGATTATCAATGTACATAATCACATTATCTATAAATGAATTTTTTCCTTCATTGGCAGTTCTTTTGCTTTTTATTTATTTTCCTTATTGCACTGACTAGGACCCACAGTAAAATGTTGACCAGCAGTGCTGACAGTGGTCATCTTTGTCTTTTCAATTTCAGAGAATACTTTCAGTGTTGCGTATCAAGAATGGTACCTGTTATTTTTGATCTCCTTTATCAGAATAAGGGAGTTCCCTTCTATTCCTAATTTGCTTAGTACTTTTTAAAATCATGGAATGGGTTTTGAATTTTAACAAGTACTTTTTATGCACCTGAGATCATTTTTTTCCTCCTTTAATCTGATGTGTTGATTATCTTATTTTTCCATGTTAAAATCAATCAAGCATTCTAGTATAAACAAAACAAAATTATCCTTTTTATATATTGTTCACTTTAGTTTGCAAAGACATCTTTAAACTTTGTTTTCAGATTTACATACAGTACATGTTATCCTGTTTGGTGTATCGCTCTATGATGTTGCCAATTTTGTGTGAACATATGTTTCCATTTCCCTTGGGTAAGTACCTAGGAGTAGGATTGCTGGATCACATTGTCATATGCTGGACTTCATCAGAACCTGCCAAATTGTTTTCTGAAGTGGCTGTACCATTTCAGTTTCTTTAAGGATACAGGAGTATTCAAGCAATCTATTCTTCAGTTTGGTAGTGTAGGTGAGGCAATACTTCATGTGTTCCATCTTAAGTTTCCGGCTGGGGCTCTTTAACAGAGAGATTAACAAAAGAAAGTTTATTAACTTGCACAGTGTACATCACACAGAAAAAACTTCAGTGAAAAGTAACTCTAAGTGGTGGCTTTGAATTCTGGCTTACATAGCATCGTCAACAAAGAGCAGTACCTTTGTAGAGAAATGACAGGAGAAAGGAAAGCAGTTTTCAGCTTCCAAGGGCAGCAAACTATGGTAAGGCAAGTACATGAAAGGAAAACTTAACGGAGTAAGTTTTATCTGTAGATTCCTCTGGTGCCATCTCTGGCTGTTAAGTCTCTCTCCAGTAAAAGAACTTATATCCTGAGCTTCCCTGGTGGCGCCGTGGTTGAGAGTCCGCCTGCCGATGCAGGGGACACGGGTTCGTGCCCCGGTCCGGGAGGATCCCACATGCCGCCGAGCGGCTGGACCCGTGAGCCGTGGCCGCTGAGCCTGCGTGTCCGGAGCCCGTGCTCCGCAACGGGAGAGGCCGCAGCGGTGAGAGGCCTGCGTACCACAGAACTTATATCCTGCCTTTAGGCAGAAACGGGGGAGGTGAGAGAGCTTTTCCTGTCTATGCTGCTGTTTAATTGCGTTCTGCTCGAAAATAATTTTTATGTCAGAGAGGCACATTTTGAGGTGACATTCTGGTTTCCTTCAGTAATTTGCCTTTCAAACAGTTGATCTGTATTATCTAATTTGTAGAATGTATAAACAAAATGTATTTTATTTTAGTATCCCTTATTAACTTCCTTAATATCTGTAGGGTCTGTAATAATGCTCCCTTTTTCATTCCTGGTGTTATTTGTGTTTGCCCTTTTTTTTTCTTGCAGTCTGACTAGAAGTCTATCAACTTTTGACTACTTTTTTTCTTTCTTCAAAGAACAAGCATTGGGTTTCATTGGTTTTTTTTTTTCTCTATTGACTTTTCTGTTTTAAATTTTATTAATTTAGTCTCTTTATGTTTAATTTTCCTACTGCTTGGTTTAGATTTATTCTGCTCTTCGTCTGTTTTCTTAAAGTAGATGCTTAGATAATTGACCTGATGGTTTTCTTTTCCGATGTAATAATTTAGTGCTATAAGTTTCCCTCTAGGGAGAAATTTGGATAAGTTGATGTTTATTCAGTCAAACATTTTCTAATGTTCCTTGAGACTTCCCCTTTGACCCATGGATCGTTTATAGTATACTGTTTAACTTCCACATATTTGGCAGTGTTCCAGAAATGTTTTTACTGATTTCTAGTTTAATTCTCTTATTAGAGGACATACTTTGATTTCAATTCTTTAACTTTGTTAGGGTTTGCTTTGTGACCCAGAATATAGCCTATTGAACCCTGGTATACTAAACATTCTTGAAGTTTTGACTTGTTTTCCCAATCTGCCTGCTATTTACCTTTCAGAATCCCCAGGTCATTGTTTATATTTTGTCCAGAGTTTTTCTTTTAATCAGTGGGAATGACAGGCTATAACACCCATACTACATATTGGGTAGCGCCACAGACTGTCAATACATTAAAAATTTTTTTTGATCCACATTGGATAATATCGGCTGATAAATATCTTTTCTTGCACTTGCCTTGTTGGGTTTTGGTATCAAGGTTAGTTTTATTTTAATCCTATAAAACAAATTGGAGTGTCTTTCTGTTCTTTGAAAGAGTTTGTGTTGGACATTTTTTTTAAACTTGTAGGTTTTGTGGGAAATTTTGGTGAAGCCACCGGGGCCTGGAAATTTCTTTAAAGGAAGATTTTTTTGACTACGGATTCAATATATTTAATATGATAGGATTTCTCATCCTACTTTTGAGTCAGTTTTGATGTTGCTTTTTACTAGATATTTGTTTTCCATATATAAAAGTCTATTGGCTTAAAGTTATTAATAATCGCAACTTATCTTTTCCAAGTCTTCAGATCTATAGTGCAAGCCTTTTTTAATGCTGTATATTTATTTTTCTACTGCTTTTTTCCCTAATAACCCTTGCTAAAGGTTTGTGAATTTTATTATGCTTTGTAAAGAACCAGGTTTTAGCTTGGTTGCTTCTATTGTGTGGGTGTATGCGTGGGGTTTTGTGTTTTATTCACTTCTATTATGTCTTCCCTGTTTGAGTTTATCTTGTTCTATTTCTAATTTGTTGACCAATGCTTAGTTTATAGATTTTTGCTTAGTTTAAGTTCCTTTTCTAATGCTCATATTTATGATTATAAATTTTCCTTTAAGAATGGATTCAGCTGTATCCTATAGCTTTTGAAATGTATAAATGATAATTTTTCTTAGAATTTTATCTGATCTATGCGTTATTTAGAAGTGTGTCTCAATTTCTAAAAGGTGAATTTTCTAGTTTAGGCTTTTGTTTCCCATCGTTAACTTAATTACGTTGTTGTCAGAGATTGTGATCTGTGTTATTCCACTTCATTGAAATTTATTTGCTTTACCATACAAGTATAGGGTTAATTTTTTGAAAATTGTTTCACATTTACTTGAAAGGAAGTATATTTTTGGAATTGTTAGATCCTGTGTTCTAATACGTCCATTGAGTATATTTTTTTCAAAATCTGTTAAAATCTTCATCTTAATTTTTATATTTTTTCTATTTGCTGAGAGATATTTGTCTTTCTCTTCATATTCTGTCGAGTTTTGCTAATTTTTGAGACTATATTTGGGTACATATGATTTAAATATACATATATATATATATATATATATATATATAATTTTTCCCCCCCACACCGCACAGCTTGTGGGATCTTAAGTTCTCCGACCAGGAATCAAACCCATACTCTCGGCAGTGAAAGCGTGGATTCCTAACCACTGGACCTCCAGGGAATTCCCAAAATATATATATCTTTGTAATTTGAACTTTTATCAATGTTTTTCTTTTATGTATGTGCTCAACCTTATTCATATAGCTACAGTAACTTTGGTTAAACTGTGCTGTGTGTATGTATTACATGTATATTTACATGTATTTTTACTTTCAACCAATCTGTATCTTTATATTTTAGATATTTTGTAAACAGCATGGAATTGGATTTAGCAATTTAATAATTTTTAACTGGATCATTTAGTCAGTTTGCATATATTATGTATCCTGATATGGATTCTGTACTTATGGTTGAGTGTCTGATATGTATGTATATGTGTGTGTATGTATGTGTTTGTATCATCCTATTTTATACTTTCTATTTGTCCTACTTTTATGTTCTCTCAGCCCCATTTTCTTGCCTTCTGTTGGATTACTGTGATATTTTTTCTTGAGTCATTGGGGAGTTTTTGTTTGTATTCTCTCAGTGGCTATCATACTAATCTAAACATGTATATGTAAGTTATAAATGTCTAAAGTTGGTTATCCTTCTGGGTGATACAAGAGCTTTAGAATGCTTTAATTCCCGTAACTCTTGAGTTACGCTGTTATATTTACATTTATTTTCAACTTTTTATTGAGACAATTGTAGAGTTACATGTGATTGTAAGAAATGGAGATCCCATATACCCTTCACTCAGTTTCACTCAGTTTCTCCTAATGTTAACATCTTTCAAAACTAGATTTCATTTTATATTTCATGGGAAATTACATTGTTTATATATTTAATATTTAGTTTTAACCACAGTTTCACCATTTTTTTGTTTTTGTTCATTCCTTCTTATATCTCAGATCTTCCACTTGGGATTACTTCCTGCCTGAAATACACCCTTTAATGTTTTGTTTAGTAATGGTCTCCCAAGGCAAACTCCCTAAATTTTTGTGTACTGTAAACTGTCCTTGTTTCATTCTCAAACTTTTAGAGAAAATAATTTTAAGGTACCTATGGGTAAGTACATACAGGTATAAGAAACCTACAGGTGAGATTATACATGTATGACTCAATGGATTTTTTACATAGTTAGCATATAAGACTTGGAATATTACCAGCACCCCCAGAAGCCTCTCTCAGACACCCTTCCGGTTGCTACTCTCACCTCCTCCCCAAAGAGATCTCCCATCCTGACTTTCTACACCATAGCTTATTTTTGTCCATTCTTCGCTTGGTAAATAGAATCTTACTTTTCTTGTGTCTGGCTTCTTTTCCTCAGTGTTGGCCTTGTGAGATGCATCCATGGTGATGCTCATGAATAGTAAGTTCATGTTCATTGTTGTATGTGTTTCATTTTACTAATATTCCACAAGGTCTTCATCTCTTCTGCTGGTGGTAGACATCTGGGTTGTTTTCATTTGGGTCTATTATAGGAATGTTGCTGGAACCTTTCTGTACACATCTTCCGGTGCATACGTGTACACTTCTGCTGGATATGTATCAAGAGTGGGAGGGTGGTTTTATAGAGTACCTGTGTGCTCAGTTTTAGGAGATAACTGCCAAAAATCCTCCACACTGGTTCTGTCAATTTATACTCCCACTGCTTGTGTATGATGTCCCATTTTTTTCCCCCATCCTTCCCAATACTTACTATTGTGTCAGCTTTAAAATTTTTTAAATTTTGATTTACTCATTCTAGTGGGTGTGTAGTGTCTCACTGTGTTTTGTAATTTGATTTTCCTTGATGCCTAAATAGGTCGATCATCGTTTCATGTGTTTAGTATTGGCCACTTGGATATCCTCTGTTGGGAAGAGCCTGCTCGAGTCTCTTGCCTAACTTTCTATTGAGTTGCTTGTCATTTTTATTATTGATTTTTTTATTACATTGACTTGTAGGCATTCTTAAATATATTCTAGAACAAAGTACTCTGGTTATATTTTCTCCCACTTAGTGGCTTGCTTTTCCATTCTCTTCATGGTTTCTTTTGATGAATAGAAATAATTTTAATCTATCAATCTTTTCCTTTATGGATAATGTTTTTGATGTTCTTTATAGAATTTTTTGTCTAATCACAGGTCTTGATATCCTGTGTTTTAGAAGCCTTTTCACATATCTATAACCTATATGGAATTTTATGTATGGTATAGATTAAAAAAAAATATGGCTTTCTGTTGACTTAGTGCTATTTATTAGAATGATCTTTTTTCCATTCTTCAGTGTACATTTTATAAATCAAGCACTATATATAGATAGAGACCACAGACATGTCCATATCTAAGCTCTTTCATGGGTTAATTTGTATTTTGTTTTCTTCAGGGAATAGGAAGCATAATAAAACAGTCTCTGCTCTTAAAGTGCTTACAATCTAATGTAGGAATCAGTTAAGTAGATTGCTAATTTCAATGGGATGGGGTATAGAAGGAAAACATGTTAAAATTGTGCTTGCCTTTAAGTTTAGAATTAAACTGTTAAGACTCACTTTAGTAAAGAAATTATAATTCAGTAGTAAGATGATTCTCATAACTGAAAGATATTTTGCATTTCCTTTCGTAGATTTTCTTTGTAGTTCACCATACACAGATATATTGTTTAGGTTTTGCCTGTTTGGCTTTAATGTAAAACAGCGTCAAGCCACATATATTCTGTACTGTTGTGGTTATGGTTCAACAAGCTTTTAAGACCAATTACATTTTAGTGGTGGAATTTCAGGCAATGGGAAAAATTTTGTGCCAACTGCTTCCATTGAATCAGTAGTTCCTAAAATCTGGTACACAACGTGACATTAGGCATTAACATTTTAAAATGTTGATCATTTTACATTTATTTTTTATAGCTACTTTCTGGAGTTGATTTTTTAAAAAATGATCCCAGCTTTTTCATTTACTTATGGCATAAAATTTCAAGTTAATTTAAGATCATTTAAGTTAAGAATTTTGCAGGTGGTAGATGCTGTGTGCGTCTATGTAGCATGACAAGTTTGAGGTGGTGTGGGAATGACATCCTTACGTAACCCTGCCTCGTATATCCAAGTAGGGCCTTTCTCTGGCCCCGGGAATGGGCAAGGAGGATTTATCATTGCTTCCTCTTGGCCGGGGCCGCTCTCTGGCCAAGGCAAATTTACTCCCTAGGAAAGTTGCCACTGGCTGTGACAGCAGCAGTACACTAGGCAGTATTGTGGAAAAGGTGAAAGGTAGCTTAGGTTTGCCATTCTTCTGCCATGAATGCCTATTAAGGATGCTCTTAATTGAATGTCAACAAGTTTATTTCTTTGATTACAAGATTAAATACCACCTGTGTCAGGTCTTCTTCCCTGACAGGTGGGGAGGTAAAGGGTGGTATTGGGGTACTTGTTAGCCTTTTGGATTGAGCAGTGGATGTGCAAAAACTGAGCTCCATCCTGAGCGGGGGGAGCCTCAGTTTCAGAAAGAGTGATGCTTGGAGGGCAGTTGCCAGAGGACACAACAGAAGCCAAAGGTGTAAGGCACAGAGCCGGAGCAGGAGGTGGGGGTGGTGGAGGAGAGTGACCTTGGAGAATATTCTCCATCCAAAGTGAAAATGTGAGTCCGCAATGCATTTCAGTGGTAAGCTAGAGCAGATTTTATCACGTGCTTAAGGGGCATGGTCATCTGCTTGTAGCAAAGAAGCGAAAGTCATAAGACCTGTGACTATGGATGTGGGAGAGGAGAAGTACAGTTAGTTTGGGAGGGATAATAAGAGTTCAAGTGTGGGATGGTGGAAGCATGATCATCTATTCGTGATAGCAAAGAGCTAACTGGAGGGGAGTTGATGTGGACGGAAAGATAAGTTCAATTTTTAACATAGGAAGTTTGAGGTTATTGGGGGCCAGTGCAAGAGGCTAAAATGGTCAACAACACAAAGCTAAGCGAACGTGCCGGGGCGGGGTGTTAGCCGGCTGGAGACCATAAGGCAGAGCTGTGGGGTTGACATAGGAGGGAGACAGATGGACAGACTGCACGTAGCTCGGGAGAGAAGCAAAGGCCACAGCTGGTGGAGCTGTCTAGTATGATGCCTTTTTGCACATAACATCTCATAAATATTTGGTGAAATATGTGTTAAATACCTGTGTAGATGTTGGATGTTAGAAATTTAAGAGATGTGGTGAGAATTCGACTTTGGAGATGGAGCTTGTGGCAAGCATAACCTTGGAATGTGGTCCTTACACGTGGATTAAAGACCCTTCAAGCTCTTGTAATACGTCAGCTTAACTGAAAGAGAGCCCGGAGCCTGACTCCCACTCACAACCTCGTATGGCTCTTACTTTTTTTTTGTTTAACACATACTTTTTATTTGTTTAATTAATTTATTTTTTAACATCCTTATTGGAGTATAATTGCTTTACAATGGTGTGTCAGTTTCTGCTTTATAACAAAGTGAATCAGTTATACATATGTTCCCATATCTCTTCCCTCTTGCGTCTCCCTCCCTCCCACCCTCCCTATCCCACCCCTCTAGGTGGTCACAAAGCACCGAGCTGATCTCCCTGTGCTATGCGGCTGCTTCCCACTAGCTATCTATTTTACATTTGGTAGTGTATATATGTCCATGCCACTCTCTCGCTTTGTCACAGCTTACCCTTCCCCCTCCCCATATCCTCAGGTCCATTCTCTACATCTGCGTCTTTATTCCTGTCCTGCCCCTAGGTTTATCAGAACGATTTTTTTTTAGGTTCCATATATATGTGTTAGCATATGGTATTTGTATTTCTCTTTCTGACTTACTTCAGTCTGTAGGACAGACTCTAGGTCCATCCACCTCACTACAAATAACATTTCGTTTCTTTTCATGGCTGAGTAATACTCCATTGAGTATCTAACACATACTTTTAAATCGGCGTGACTTTCTAGCGCCCTTTTCCGCGGTTCATTAGAAGTCAGCAGTAGCTGTTTATAGGCCGGAGGTGACAGCTGGCAACCTGGTTTGCAGAGAGGAGACAGGAAACAAAATCAGGTTGCGCTTGATGACTATACATTTCTAAGGATGCTGGGCTTTTCCAGAGGTGAGGCAGGTTACCTGGTAAACAGACTCAGCAGGACGGGATGAACCGTGGGCCAGGTCTGGCATGCAAGTCCTCCAGGTAACCCAGCCGGACGGGCCAGCAGAATCTGACAGCGCTGGGGAAGGCCTAGTAGGAACCTCATCCTGAGGGAATCTAGCCTAGGTGGTAGGTGGCAATGTTGGCAAAGCAGAGGAAGGCCGCAGGGACGCTTGGCTATTCATAGGGATTGAGTTGTGGGCAGAATTCCAGTCCCGGCTGAATTAAGGCTGATCCCAGAAACCAGTGGAATGGACACAACAGACTGGGGGAGGGGAAGGGCCACACGGAGGGCAGCTGCTATGTATTTAGGCTTGTGCGTGCTGAGCATTGCATGTGCTGAGCTCTGTGCGGAGCACCTCGAGGATCGTCATGCAGTAACTCGGCTACCCCCAGCCAACAAGGAAATTTCAAGGGTAGTTGAAATGGGGCAGAGCCAGGATTCCATTCCAGTTTGACTGTCTTCATCACTCTTGCTCTTCAGGACTCCCCTGGCGGTCCAGTGGTTAAGACTCCGTGCTTCCATTGTAGGGGTCACGGGTTCGATCCCTGGTTGGGGAACTAAGATGCCACATGCCGCGTGGAGCTGCCAAAAATTAAAAGAAAAAACAAAAAAAACCACACATAAAAACTCTAGTTCTTCGTCACCAGGCGGTAACCGTCTCTTGCTGGAACTGTCCATTGTTGCAGCTTGGGTACAGTTGGTGCCAGCCCTGCAGGCATGTTGCCACGGACGTTGCTGAGCTGTGGATCCCAGCATAATGCTGTTTTTCCCTCCAGGTCTGCTCAGTGCTGGAGCCCAGCCGGGTTGAGACCACCTCCTCCTGGCATCCGTGGTGGTCTCTACCTGGGGGTGTGGGCAGAGCTGCTTTTGTCTCTGCTTCTTTCACCAAAGACCTCCTCCTCTCCTGATAGAGATACCCTGCCAAGGGGCATCCCCCTCCACCCAGCCCACCTGCTGCCCCATTCATTCCTTCCCTGAAAGTCGTCCAGTTTACTCTGTGATGATCTTCTGTATAATCTTCCTTTACTGCATTGATCGTTGTTTGTAATGGGGAGATTATCTGACTCTTCTTGCCCCGTGGAACTCTAAGCGTCCTGAAGGCAGAGCCCGATGGTTTGCTCACCTTCATATCACCAGAGCCGCGCACACTGCCTGCCACCGAGAAAGCATTTAGCACTGTTTGGTGAATGAACACACGAGTGACTGCCTCAAATTAACTTTGATCATCCTTTAGCTGCCAGGTAGTATATTATCACAGCCCTGTCTCCCTAACTGTGTTCAACATGGTAAGAAACTTGAAGGCTTGCTAGTAACTTAAATTCTGTTCAGAGGTAAATCAAGCTTTTGTGGGTTCTGATGTAATTTGGGGAGCCTTCTTTTAAGAAAAAGAATGCAAATTATAAATACGAAATTGGTTCTAAAGGTATATGTTTAGAATGACAAAAAGCACAACTAATTAAAAATATAAACAGCTGACAAATAATATCACAAATGTAAAAATCCAGAAAATAACATTTAACTAATTTCCCAATACGTTTGTGTTATATTTTGTCCCATATATTTTGGCTGCATGTTACCATATCATCTTTTGTACAACAATGGTTTTATAATTATATGACTAGAATAGAAAGATAATTTAGTCTATATTAATATAAACTATTTAGTCTAAAATTATTAAACTTCTTGCATAATATTCTTGCTATATTGTATAATAACTAATTTTTTTAAAGCTAATGAGAGCCACCAGCAGGAGAAAGGTTTGCATTCCTTCTTTACCTTCTCTGAATGCATCATTCTGAATGCAGGGAGTAGTTAGCACAATTGTTTTCAAACTACAGGAAAAGCATGGTCTCTCTTCCTGGAGCATCAGTTTTACTTGTATACTAACAAGTATACACACTTGTTAGTATACACACTGAAACATTTTTCTATTAAGAGTTAAAAATATCCTAGACTTGAATGAAAACTACATTAAATTTTAAAACTCAAACACCAGTCTTCATGAGACTATAATTCTGAGCTAATATCTCGACACTTTTGATTCTATGATAGTCATCTTGGTTTCTGTTACAGTGCTTCCACTTATTTGTAGATCTTTGGTTATTTAATTTAGTGATCTTATTCTTTTACCTCATCACTTAACTGGAATTTAAAACATACTTTTTCTTGAAGTACACAGCATGCACAGAAAAATGCACGTATCAGCATGTGGCTTGCTGAATTTTCATAATGTATACACACCTGTACATCCTGTACACACCGGAACTCAGGTCAGGGGACAGAACATTGCCACTACCCCAGAAGATCTCCTCACATTCCCCTCCAGATACTGTCTCCACTCCTGGCAAGGTAAATACCCCTGAGTTCTAATAGCAGAGCTTAGTTTTGTGTGATTTTGAACATTATGTAAGTGGAACCATCCAGTTTGTACTGTTGGATCTGCCTTGTTTCCCCCAACATTCTGTCTATAAGATTCATTTATATTTTTGTGCACAGTTGCAGGTTCTTCATTCTCATTGCTATTCCCTTGTGTGAATATACCACAATTAATTTATTCTGTTGATGGGCATGTGGGTATTCCTAGATTTTGGCTATTAGGCATAGTACTACTATAAACATTGCACTTCACGTCCCTTTGTGAACATATGTACGCATTTCTGTTGAGCATATAACTAAGAGTGGAATTGTTGGATTAAAGGGTATGCATGTGACCAACTTTGGTTAGATGTTGCCAAATATTTGTTGAAAGTTTTTCAAAGTTGCGATTTATGCTCAGCAACAGTATTCAAGAGTTCTGATTGTTCCTACTCTTCACTAACACTTGGTGTTTTCTGTCTTCTTAATTTGAGACTTTCTAGAACCTGTGTAGTGTTATCTCATTATGGTTTTAATTTGCATCGCAACTTTAAAAAATTGACAGTTGAGAAAAGATTCTGCTTCACAACTTGTTTTTGATAAAGTGTAGATTTTCAGAATTGTCAGGTATGGAAAGACCTCTACCAATCTTCTTTCATGTATAAGCTGTAACAATTCAGGGTATTTCCCGTACATAGGTGTCTGAATGAATAATCTGATACATCCACACCGTGGAGTACCATGAAACTGTTTAAAAAAAAAAAAAGAATGATCTCCATGGACTGATATGGAATGACTTCTATAATAAGTGGAAAAAGCAAGCTGTAAGATTATAAATAGTATGCTACCTTTTGTATATACGTATATTTTCAGAATATTTACAGTAACTATTTCTGTATATTTACAGAAATAAGTAAAAGAATAAATCAGACACTAAAGAAATCAAACATTCACGACATGAAGTGAGTGGGAAGAGTGGGGACGGGACAGCTAAGTGAGATTTAAAGCTTCCTATAAAGGTAACAACTAGCTGTTAAGCTGTGTTAATGTTTTACATATTAAAGCATAAAATAAAATGTACGAGGATAGGTAAAACTAAAATTTAATAAAATAGAAACAAGTGGACCTGTTTATCAAATTAACAAACCACACAGAAAAAGAATTCATTTAATCTTTGAACACACCTTTCAGTCTACAGCTCAAGTGGTATATACTCTGAAGAGAAAGACTAAAGGAATATCCGGCTTGCTTAGTGAGTTTGTTGATAGCGATTTTGATACTGTTTTGGATAGATTCTGAGACTGAGCAATTGAGAGCATAAATTGGTACCGTTAGAGTTCTCCCCATGGAAGAAGGGATATAAAGGTGGAAGGAGCAGAATAATCTCATGTGGATCCAGTTATCATTATGAACATATTTAAAAACATCCTGTCTACTGAAAAGTCCTGGAACCAATGACTTCAAGTAGGAATGAGCACATTTAGTGTAAGACCTTGGTTTTTCTGTTTCACACTAAAAGGAAGTAGGAGAAATGGCTTACAGAATCAAATAATACCGGTATTGGAGCATGAAAAGAACAAGTTAAGCCTAGAACATCCAAATGTGCCCATAAACGGAAGAAGGTGCTTAATCTGTACAGACAGGCGAAAATGATATAAGAACCAGCTTGCAGGGACTCTCATTATTAGCCAGATTTGGGACAATTTGAACATCAAAAAGGACAGTGGTAATATTTCCAATGGAGAAATGTGGCAAACACCACTGTAACCAAGTGATCAGACTTAACATCACTAACAACCGACACCCCAGCGTTACCTGCCACCTGACATGCGTGTAACTAATGCACAGGAAATGGGAAGCATTTAGTTTCACCTATGCATTCCTTTCGCTAAAAATGTTCAATGTGAATATAATTATGAATATGTAATCAGACAAGTTCATATTGTGGCACATTTTCCAAAACAACTGACTTAGACTCTTAAATGTGAATGTAATGAAAGACAAAAAAGCAGATCTGTTCAAGAAAAAGGGAGACTAAAGAAGTAGCTAAGGGGCTTCCCTGGTGGCGCAGTGGTTGAGAGTCCGCCTGCCGATGCAGGGGCACGAACCCCCACGTGCCGCGGAGCGGCTGGGCCCGTGAGCCATGGCCGCAGAGCCTGTGCGTCCAGAGCCTGTGCTCCGCAACGGGAGAGGCCCGCATACCGCAAAAAAAAAAAAAAAAAAAGCTAAATGCAATTCTTGGTAATTGCTTGAGTTCTCCATGGTCTGAGGGGGAAAACCTAGTTAAAAATGACACAAATGGGACTGTCTGGGGAAATTAGAATATGAACTATATATTAGATAACATTAATTCAAAATTTAACTTTCTGTGCAGGAGAATGCTCCTCTTCTTAGGATATATATTCTGAAGCATTTAGAGAAGTGTTATGATTTTGTAACTTTTAAATGGTTCAACAAAAACCCAAAGAACATATACATATCTCAAAATATTGCCATATCTGGTTTATTTTAACAATTCATCAAACTGTTCTTTCCGTAAGTTTGAAATTTTGTGAAGTGAGAAGTTGGGGGAAAATTATTGCAGGGCATTTCAAGGGTTAGTGCAGTGACTGATCCTCGTATCTTTAATACTCATTTACCAGTTTGTCATTGATGGTTCCATAACAGGAAATCTGTTAATGTAAGTCACAGTATTAATAAATCAAAAGAATGGTGATAAAGCATTTCATGAAAGTAAACATCCTCTTCAGAATTAAACACCTTTAAAAGTAGGAATATATAGATGATTCCTTTACATGATAAAATTATATTTCATTCTTAAATGCCAGCATCCTGCTTAAGGAAGCAGCACCTAGAAGCATTCTCATTAAAGACAGGGTCAATAAAAGAATTTCCACTGTCACTATTCAGTCTTATAATTGGATGGTAGTAGCTAATACAGTTAGACAAAAGAGAATAAAATTTGGAAAGGAGAGAGACATTTTTCATTGTTTGGAGATATGAACATTTAACTAGAAAACCTGAGAGAATTAACAAACCATTACATATAATTAAGATGTCCAGATTAAAAAAAAATAACAGAATTCTGCTTTCAGCATTATGGAAAACAAAATATTTGGAAAAACCTTGCCTCCCCTTATAAAATAACTAGATCCTGGCTATGATGGATGCATTCTGGACTTCCAGGAAGTGAGGGAAATTTCAAAAGACCTCCCCTTCTGAAAAGGGAGTACCAAACCATGAGGGTGAAAAGTGGAAGCAATGAGCTAAGCTCCAAGACAACAGTGTTTAAAGTTAATGTCACAAACAAGTTGTGTTGCTTTCAAAAGAAAGCAAAGGGGCTGAATATCAGAAAATCTATAAATGACATTTACTACATTAACAAATGAAAAGACATCATTTGATCATTTTAATAAAAGCAGAAAAATCATTTGAAAGCCAGCCCTCAAATATGGTTTAAAACGCTAAGCAAATTAGGAATTAGGAGTAGGAAGTTTCTTAACCTGATAAATGGTTTATGTACAAATTTTTTTTATGTTAAAAGTATTCCCTTTAAACTCAGGATCAAGACAAATATGTTTGAGCATTGCTGGACAAGCGCAAAGGCTAAAGACTAGAAAGGATGAAACCACCAAATGATACTTTTATTTTTTGCAGATATTATGATTATCTACCAAAATGGTAGTTTATATCATATACTATAGAAACCAAACAAGTCATCTCAGAGTCTCACACGGTAGCTACCAGAAGATCAACGTGCAAACATCAACTGGTACATTTCTATGATACAAGTAAAAAATTGTTGGGAAGCACAGTTTAAAATATTATACAAAATTAAAAGGAACCTTAGGGGTACACGTTTTGTCAGATGTATGCAGAAATCTCTACAACTCCATTGAAAAACTACAAAAGACTCACGAATAAATTTCACAGGTAGGTAGACTGAGAACTCTAAAGTTATTAATTTCCAGTCAAAATTGTGCTGGGACAACTATCAATGTGGGGGGGAACCTATGAAATTGGATTGATAGCTCACTTTATATATAAAAATCAATACCAAATGAATTAAGAATATGAAAGGTAAAATTTTAAATGCTTGGAAGGATATATAGGAAAATATATTTCTAATCTTGGGATGGGCAAATAACCTTTTTCATAAAGAAACCATAGAGCAATGAAACAACTCAGTCTTGCAGAAATTTCACATTTGCAACCTATCTGATGAAGGATTAGATTCCAGTATATATAAAGAATTTCTACAAATCAAATATAAACAACCCAATGGAAAAATAAGCAATATATAAAAAATGGACACTTTGCAGAAGAGGGAATATGTTTGGCAAGTAAAGTCACATGAAGGCACTTAATCTCTTTGGTAAATGGAAATAAAAATTAAGATCACAATGAGATACACAATGAGATATTTTGCATCTGAAGGATTGGCAATAATTAAGTCTGAATGGTGTGTTGGATAGATTAGGGGTCAATAATTTTTATACTTCTAGTGAGTGTAAGTTGTTATAAGCACTTTGGGAAACAATTTGGCATTATCATATAAGGTTAAGTACTGTGTACTTACAATCAGACTTCACTCTTAGGTCTAGACTCAGAAACTCTTGTGTGTAGACATCAGCAGGCCAAAAATGTTCATAGCTGGACTGCATGCAGTAGCAAAACTTGGAAACAATCCCATGTCCATTGTCAGGAGAATGGCTGAATAAATCATGGCATACTCACATAATGGAATATAATACAATAGTGTAAAAATGTGAACCACAGGTACTCACAGCTTGGTAAATCTTAGTAACAACATTTAATGAAACAGCCAATTTCAGAAGATAATGCAGTTTAATATCATTTTCATAAAGTTAATGTACCAGCAAAACTAAACAATAAGTAGAGGTTCACAATACAATGTTAAACTACTTTTACAAATCATAGGAATAATGGACAGAAATTGATAGCGTCTTTGGAGGGTTAAGGGCCAGCACATAAGTAGAATAACTGGAATTGGTACTGTTCTAGGTCTTCAGAACAGTACTGGTGGTTGGTTTCCAGTATCTGCTTGATTGTTTTATTATATATATATTCCACATACTCTTATGATATCAAATATCAAGATGAAAAAATTACTAAGAAATAATTAGCTTTTATATATACAAAAAATAAACAATTAGAAGATACAGTAAGGGCACTTCCTACATGAAATGATAGGAATAAATCTCACAGGAAATGTGCGAGATCTATGTGAAGACCATTTCGAAAGGCTACTAGAACCATTAAAAGGAGACTTGAAAATGGAAAGGCATAATTTGTTCTCAGAAAAATTTATTTCATGAAAATGTCAATTCTCCCTGAATCTGTATATTTAACATTTTGTAAGAATTCTGAAGTTTGTTTTCAGTTCAGACAAGCTAATTCTAGAATTCATATGGAAAACGTGTATAGTAACATGCGAGGAAATTGTGAAGCAAGTCTAGATAGAACCAAATATGAAGCTTTAGTAAATCCATCTGGTACGGGTATAAGAATGGATATAAGGTGCAGAAGAAGACCCCTAATCTTATTAATATTTGATAAAGAGAACATTTCAAATCAATGGGAAATTTGGGATTGTTCAATACATGATGTTGAAGCGACCAGATAGCCATATTTAAAAAGTTTAATCCATACCTCATTTCTAAATTCCAGAAGGATTAAATATTTAAATGTTAAAAAGTAAATTTTAGAAAGAGGAAAACATGAAATCAAAATAACCTTGGAGTGGGAATGATCTTTCTTGTCATGAGACAAAGTGCCATAGAAGATTGATAACTTTGACTGTATAAAGGTGAAGAAAGTATGAAACAGTAAAAATGTGACAAAGTTGGAAATATTTAGTTCATTTCATGAAGAACTAATTTCCTTAGTATTTAAAGGATTTCTACAACTAATATGACCAGCTATACAATAAAAAGGCAAAAGTTTCAAATAAGCATTTAATACATTTTCTAAAAGGACATGCAAATAGCTTTTAAACGTGAAAAAAAGTTCAGTCTTAGTAAGAGAGGTCAATTAGAATGACAAGGAGTACTCAAACAGGAAAATGAACAACCCAGTTAAAAATGGGGGAAGATCTGAATGGACATGTCATCAAAGAAAATATACAGATGGCAAATAAACATACGAAAAATGCTCAATGTCATATGTTATTAGGGGTTGCAAATTAAAACCACGAGATACCACTGTGTACTATCAGAAGGGTGAAGACCCAAAATGCTGGCGAGGATTTGGAACAGCATCAACTCTCATTCGTTGCTGGTGGGAATGCAAAACGCTACAGATGCTTTGGAAGACAGCTTGGAAGTCTCTTACAAAACGAAACGTATTCTTACCCTATGGTCCATGTTTACCCAAAGGAGTTGAAAACTTATGTCCACACAAAAACCTGTGCACAGATGTTTATAGCAGTTTTTATTCATAATTGTCAAACTTGGAAGCAACCAAAATGTCCTTCAGTAGGTGAAAAGGTCAACTGTGGTACATCCAGACAATGGAATATCATTCAGCGCTAAAAAGAAGTGAGCTATCCAGCCCTGAAAAGACTTGGAAGAACCTTAAATGCATATTGCTAGGTGAAAGAAGCCGATCCGAAAAGGCAAAATTAAGGAGACAGTAAAAGGATCAGTGGTTGCCAGAAGTTAGTGGGAAGAGAGGGATGAATAGGTAGAGCACAGAGGGTTTTTAGGGCAGTAAAACTACTTTGTATGATACTATAATGATGGATACATGTCCTTATACATTTGTCCAAACCCATAGAATGTACAACACCAAGAGCAAACCCTAATATAAACTATGGACTCTGCATGATAGCAATGTGTCAATGCAGGCTCATCAGTTGTAACAGATGTACTGCTTTGGTAGGGGATGTTGACAGTGAGGGCATATGGAAATTCTCTGTACTGCTCAATTTTGCAGTGAACCTAAAACTGCTCTTAAGAAAAGCATGTTAAAATAATGTCAAGGAGATACCATTTAAAAATGATCTGGAAGTTTGACAACATGCTCTATGCCTGAGGGTATGGAAGTAGGCATAGATTTTGCTGGGCTGTGGAGGTGGAGTCATATTAATCCAGTTTAACCATGTATGTTCTCTGGCTTAGCAATTGTCCTTCTAGGAGTTTATCCTCCGGATACATTCCTACAGGAATTAAAAGGTATGTGAACACATTGTTTATAGTAGGAAAAGATGGAAAACATTCTAAATGCCCTATAAAAGGAACCAGGTTAAATATAGTGCATTCATATAATGGCATACTTTGTAGGTATCAAAAGAAAAAGGATAATTCAGTCTTTGGTTGCTTGGGTTGTTTTTTTTTTTTTAATGGTTTAGAAGAGTTTCAGCTTTGCAACTCATTATTTGTAATTCCACATATATTTTTAGGTTTTTGCTGTCAAATTTGCTGAAACTTCTATCAGGTTTTCTTCCTATATGACCATTTCACATTTTCTTGGGTCGGAGTCATCATGACTACTCATTAAATAGAGGACAGTTGTTGTTAAACGGTTTGTCACCAATGTCTTCATAATAGTGGCAGTTATGAGTTTCATTTTATCTCTGTTATTTTAGGAAAAATTTCAGTATTTTCCCAATGTGTTCCTCTGACTCACTTCCCTCTGTTAATTGGATTATCAAAAAATCCAAGGGTCTATTCACTGTGCTTGAAATTTATCCCTTCCCTTTAATACTGCTTTCATTGAGATCTGAAAAATCTTCTCTTACAAGTTACTTCTTATTTTGTCTGTTTGTTCTTTTATACTGTAGGTTCTTATTAGTCATCAATTTTATACACATCAGTGTATACATGTCATCCCCACCCCACCGTGGTTTTCCCCACTTTGTGTCCATACGTTCTCTACATCTGTGTCTCAACTTCTGCCCTGCAAACTGGTTCATCTGTACCATTTTTCTATGTTCCACATACATGTGTGTGTGGAACATGTGTGTGTAATATACGATATTTGTTTTTCTCTTTCTGACTTACTTCACTATGTATGACATCTCTAGGTCCATCCACGTCTCAACAAATGACTCCGTTTCGTTCCTTCTTGTGGCTAAGTAATATTCCATTGTATATATGTACCACATCTTCTTTATCCATTCGTCTGTCAATGGGCATTTAGGTTGTGTCCATGACCTGGCTATTGTAAATAGCGCTGCAATGAACATCGAGGTGCATGTGTCTTTTTGAATTATGGTTTTCTCTGAGTATATGCCCAGTAGTGGGATTGCTGGATAACATGGTAATTCTATTTTTCGCTTTTTAAGGAACCTCCATACTGTTCTCCATAGTGGCTGTATCAATTTACATTCCCACCAAGCGTGCAAGAGGATTCCCTTTTCTCCACACGCTCTCTAGCGCTTGTTGTTTGTAGATTTTCTGATGATGCCCATTCTAACTGGTGTGAGGTGATACCTCATTGTAGTTTTGATTTGTATTTCTCTAATAATTAGTGATGTTGAGCAGCTCTTCATGTACTTCTAGGCCATCTGTATGTCGTCTTTGGAGAAATGTCTATTTAGGTCTTCTGCCCATTTTTGGATTGGGTTGTTCATTTCTTTAATATTGAGCTGCATGAGCTGTTTATATATTTTGGAGATTAATCCTTTGTCCGTTGCTTCTTTTGCAAATATTTTCTCCCATTCTGAGTGTTGTCTTTTCATCTTGTTTATGGTTTCCTTTGCTGTGCAAAAGCTTTGAAGTTTCATTAGGTCCCATTTGTTTATTTTTGTTTTTATTTCCATTACTCCAGGAGGTGGATCAAAAAAGATCTTGCTGTGAGTTATGTCAAAGAGTGTTCTTCCTATGTTTTCCTCTAAGAGTTTTATAGTGTCCAGTCTTACATTTAGGTCTCGAATTCATTTTGAGTTTACTTTTGTGTATGGTGTTAGGGAGTGTTCTAATTTCATTCTTTTACATGTAGCTGTCCAGTTTTCCCAGCACCACTTATTGAAGAGACTGTCTTTTCTCCATTGTATATCCTTGCCTCCTTTGTCATAGATTAGTTGACCATAGGTGCGTGGGTTTATCTCTGGGCTTTCTACCCTGTTCCGCTGATCTATGTTTCTGTTTTGGTGCCAGTACCATATTGTCTTGATTACTGTAGCTTTGTAGTATAGTCTGAAGTCAGGGAGTCTGATTCCTCCAGCTCCATTTTTTTTCCCTCAAGACTGCTTTGGCTATTCAGGGTCTTTTATGTCTCCATACAAATTTTAAGATTTTTTTGTTCTACTTCTCTAAAAAATGCCATTGGTAATTTGATAGGGATTGCATTGAATCTGCAGATTGCTTTGGGTAGTAGAGTCATTTTCACAATATTGATTCTTCCAATCCAAGAACATGGTATATCTCTCCATCTATTTGTATCATGTGTAATTTCTTTCATCAGTGTCTTGTAGTTTTCTGCATACAGGTATTTTGTCTCCCTCGGTAGATTTATTCCTAGGTATTTTATTCTTTTTGTTGCAATGGTAAATGGTAGTGTTTCCTTAATTTCTCTTTCAGATTTTTCATCATTAGTGTATAGGAATGCAAGAGATTCCTGTGCATTAATTAATTTGCAACTTTCCCAAATTCATTGATTAGCTCTAGTAGTTGTCTGGTAGAGTCTTTAGGATTCTCTATAGTATCATGTCATCTGCAAACAGTGACAGTTTTACTTCTTCTTTTCCAATATGTATTCCTTTAATTTCTTTTTCTTCTCTGATTGCCGTGGCTAGGACTTCCAAAACTATGTTGAATAATAGTGGTGAGAGTAGACATCCTTATCTTGTTCCTGATCTTAGAGGAAATGCTTTCAGTTTTTCACCATTGAGAATGATGTTTGCTGTGGGTTTGTCCTATACGGCCTTTATTATTTGAGGTAGGTTCCCTCTATACCCACTTTCTGGAGAATTTTTATCATAAACTGGTGTTGAATTTTGTCAAAAGCTTTTTCTGCATCTATTGAGATGATCATATGGTTGGGGGTTTTTTTGTGGTAAGCAGGCCTCTCACTGTTGTGGCCTCTCCCATTGCGGAGCACAGGCTTCGGACGTGCAGGCTCAGCGGCCATGGCTCATGGGCCCAGCCACTCCACGGTATGTGGGATCCTCCTGGACTGGGGCACGAACCCGTGCCCCCTGCGTCGGCAGGCGGACTCTCAACCATTGCACCACCAGGGTATCCTGATCATATGGTTTTTCTTCTTCAATTCCTTTATATGGTGTATCACATGATTGATTGGCATATATTGAAAAATACTTGCATCCCTGGGAAAAATCCCACTTGATCATGGTGTATGATCCTTTCAGTGCATTGTTGGATTCTGTTTCCTAGTATTTTGTTGAGGATTTTTGCATCTATATTTATCAGTGATATTGGTCTGTAATTTTCCTTTTCTGTAGTATCTTTGTCTGGTTTTAGTATCAGGGTGATGGTGCCCTCATAGAATGAGTTTGGAGGAGTGTTCCTCTGAAATTTTTTGGAAGAGTTTGAGAAGGATGGGTGTTAGCTCTTCTCTAAATGTTTGTTAGAATTCGCCTGTGAAGCCATCTGGTCCTAGACTTTTGTTTGTTGGGAGGTTTAAAATCACAGTTTCAGTTTCATTACTTGTGATTGGTCTGTTCATATTTTCTGCTTCTTCCTGATTCAGTCTTGGAAGGTTATACCTTTCTAAGAATTTGTCCATTTCTTCCAGGTTGTCTATTTTATTGCATAGAGTTGCTTGTAGTAGTCTCTTAGGATGCTTTGTATTTCTGGGGTGTCTGTTGTAACTTCTCATTTTTCATTTCTAATTCTATTGATTTGAGTCTTCTCCCTCTTTTTCTTGATGACTCTGGCTAATGGTTTATCAATTTTGTTTATCTTGTCAAAGAACCAGCTTTTAGTTTTATTGATCTTTGCTATTGTTTTCTTTGTTTCTATTTCATTTATTTCTGCTGTGATCTTTTTGATTTCTTTCCTTCTGCTAACTTTGGGTTTTGTTTGTTCTTCTTTCTCTAGTTCCTTTAGGTGTAAGGTTAGATGGTTTATTTGAGATTTTTCTTGTTTCTTGAGGTAGGCTTGTATTGCTATAAACTTCCCTCTTAGAACTGCTTTTGCTGCATCCCATAGGTTTTGGATTGTCATGTTTTCGTTTTAATTTGTCTCTAGGTATTTTTTGATTTCTTCATTGAGCTGTTGGTTATTTAGTAGTGTATTGTTTAGCCTTGATTTGTTTGTATTTTTTACAGATATTTTCCTGTAATTGATATCTAGTCTCATAGGGTTGTGGTCGGAAAAGATACTTGATATGATTTCAGTGTTCTTAAATTTACCAAGGCTTGATTTGTGACCCAAGATATGATCTATCCTGGAGAATGTTCCATGAGCACTTAGAAGAAAGTGTATTCTGTTGTTTTTGGATGGAATGTCCTATAAATATCAATTCAGTCCATCTTGTTTAATGTATCATTTAAAGCTTGTGTTTCCTATTTATTTTCATTTTGGATGATCTGTCCATTGGTGAGAGTGAGGTGTTAAAGTCCCCTACTATGATTGTGTTACTGTTGATTTCCCCTTTTATGGTTGTTAACATTTGTCTTATGCAGTGAGGTGCTCCTATGTTGGGTGCATAAATATTTACAGTTGTTATATCTTCTCCTTGGATTGATCCCTTGATCATTATGTGTAGTGTCCTTCTTTGTCTCTTGTAATCGTCTTTATTTTAAAGCCTCTTTTGTCTGATATGAGAATTGCTGCTCTAGTTTCCTTTTGATTTCCATTTGCATGGAATATCTTTTTTCCGTCCCCTCACTTTCAGTCTGTATGTGTTCCTAGGTCTGAAGTGGGTCTCTTGTAGACAGCATATATATGGATCCTGTTTTTGTATCCATTCAGCCAGCCTGTGTCTTTTGGTTGGAGCATTTAATCTATTCACGTTTAAGGTAATTATCGGTATGTATGTTGCTATTACCATTTTCTTTTTTGTTATTGGTTTGTTTTTGTAGGTCCTTTTCTTCTCTTGTGTTTCCCACTTGGAGAAGTTCCTTTAGCTTGTGTGTTGTAGAGCTGGTTTGGTGGTGCTGAATTCTCTTAACTTTTGCTTGTCTGTAAAGCTTTTGATTTCTCCTTGGAATCTGAATGAGATCCTTGCTGGGTAGAGTAATCTTGGTTGTACGTTCTTCTCTTTCATCACTTTAAATATGTCATGACACTTCCTTCTGGCTTGTAGAGTTTCTGCTGAGAAATCAGCTGTTAACCTTATGGATGTTCCCTTGTATATTATTTGTCATTTTTCTCTTGTTGCTTTCAGTAATTTTTCTTTGTCTTTAATTTTTGTCCTTTGGATTACTATGTGTCTCAGCATGTTTTTCCTTGGGTTTATCCTGGCTGGGACTCTCTGCGCTTCCTGGACTTCAGTGGCTATTTCCTTTCCCATGTTAAGGAAGTTTTCGTCTGTAATCTCTTCAAATATTTTCTTGGGTCCTATCTTTCTCTCTTCTCCTTCTGGGACCCATATAATGGTAGTGTTGTTGTGTTTAACGTTGTCCTAGAGGTCCCTTAGGCTGTCTTCATTTCTTTTCATTCTTTTTTCTTTTTTTTGCGGTATGTGGGCCTCTCACCGCTGTGGCCCCTCCTGCTGCGGAGCACAGGCTCCGGACACACAGGCTCAGTGGCCATGGCTCACGGGCTCAGCCGCTCCGTGGCATGTGGGATCCTCCCGGACCGGGGCATGAACCTGCGTCCCCTGCATCGACAGGCAGACCCTCCACCACTGCGCCACCAGGGAAGCCCCATTCTTTTCTCTTTATTCTGTTCCATAGCAGTGAATTCTCCCATTCTCTCTTCCAGGTCTCTTATCCTTTTTTCTGCCTCAGTTATTCTGCTGTTGATTCATGCTAGTGTGTTTTTCATATCAGTTATTATATTGTTCAACTGTTTGTTCTTTAATTATTTTAGGTGTTTGTTCTTTAATTCTTCTAGGTCTTTGTTAAACATTTCTTGCATCTTCTCGATCTTTGCCTCCATTCTTTTTCCGAGGTCCTGAATCATCTTCACCATCAGTGTTCTGAATACTTTTTCTGGAAGGTTTCCTATCTCCACTTCATTTAGTTTTTTTTCTGGCATTTTATCTTTTGTACATAGCCCTCTGCCATTTCATCTTGTCTATCTTTCTGTGAATGTGGTTTTTTTCCACAGGCTGCAGGGCTTTAGGTCTTCTTGCTTCTGCTGTCTGCCCTCTGGTGGATGAGGCTATCTGAGAGGCTTGTGCAAGTTTCCTGATGTCAGGGACTGGTGGTGGGTAGAGCTGGCTGTTGCTCTGGTGGGCAGAGCTCAGTAAAACTTTAATGTGCTTGTCTGCTGATGGGTGGAGCTGTGTTCCCTCCCTGTTGGTTGTTTGGCCTGAGGTGACCCAACACTGGAGCCTACCGGGTCTTTGGTGGGGCTAATGGCAGACTCTGGGAGGGCTCACGCCAAGGAGTACTTCCCAGAATTTCTGCTGACAGTGTCTTTGTCCTCATGGTGAGTCACAGCTACTCCCTGCCTCTGCAGGAGACCCTCCAACAGTAGCAGGTAGGTCTGGTTCAGTCTCCTATGGGATCACTGCTCTTTCCCTTGGGTCCCAGTGTGCACACTGCTTTGTGTGTTCTCTCCAAGAGTGAAGTCTCTGTTTCCCCCAGTCCTGTCAAAGTCCTGCAATCAAATCCCACTAGCCTTCAAAGTCTGATTCTCTAGAAATTCCTCTTCCTGCTGCCAGACCCCCAGGTTTGGGAAGCCTGACGTGGGGCTCAGAACCTTCACTCCTGTGGGTGGACTTCTGGGGAATAATTGTTCTCCAGTTTGTGAGTCACCCACCCAGCAGTTATGGGAAGTGACTTTATTGTGCTTGCACTCCCCTACCATCTCATTGTGGCTCCTCCTTTGTCTTTGGATGTGGGTATCTTTTTTGGTGAATTCCAGTATCTTCCTGTCTATGATTGTTCAGCAGTTAGTTGTGATTCCGATGCTCTAGTAAGAGGGAGTTGAGCGCACATCCTTCTACTCCGCCATCTTGAACAAATCCAGGACCCAACAGTCATGATTAACTTTTTGAATAAACATTTTTGTGCCATATTTGTGTTCAAGTTCTCATTCTCACTCATAGAAAATATGTTTTAGAGTCATTGAAATGTTATTGTACTTTACATTGTTGTTGTGCTACCAGATTTCCCTGCTTTAAGAACGGGCAAATGATCTCACTACCCTTAGACTCTTTAAAAGAAAAATACAGTTTTGCATGGATGTTTAAAATACTACATCTAACATATGAAAGAAACCCAAGAAAAGAGCGTAAGGGGTGTAAGATCCTGGGGTAGTCAACAATTTCAGGTATTGGGAGGCAGCTTTTCCTGATGTGATTTAGGGACGAGCAGCATCCAGAATATATTTTAATTACTTATGTTTCTCAAGTAGTGCTTGAAACTAACCCCTCTCTTGCCAGTCATATTGTCATTGATGAGTGGCAGGTGTGGAATGTAGGTTGTTGTGTACAGTTCAGAACTGCATTCATTCTGTTGAAAGGCCAAAGCTGCATTTGAATAATTCTTGTGTATGCCTTAATTTCAGATGAATTTTGCCAAAAACTTAAAAATGGGTTTTCTGCACAGCAAATTGGTTTCCTGTCTTAGAGTAGCACACATAATGGCATACACAAAGCAGTTCACTATTGTAGAATCTGAAGCGATAGAGTGTTATTTGATATCGGGTTTGTTTATTTGATTTCTCACTTCATTTAGTTCAAGTTTTCCCCTATTTTGATGAATTCCTTATGAGCTGTTTTGGATAAATAAGTCACATTGGTCCTTTTCATTTTGACGGTTTTCCAAGAACTCATGTAAAAATTGATCAAACCCAGCAGTTTGATTCTCTGAAATTTCTGTCATTTGAAAGCATCAGTTTTCACGGTGATATCTGACGGGTAAACCTATTTGATTTAACCATTTAATATCCTCAACTACTATTTAATACTTCACAATAATGCTGAATGTTCTTTTTTGTCTGTTCTTCAAGGTAATGGTAAAGTACAATTTAATTCAATTTGTGTGTAATTGAAGTAAGCACAGACTCCTTGTGATCTGTGACATCTGATTTTTGAGAGATGTCAATCAATTTAATTCCACCTGAAAACGTATCTGGTGTAAGTAATATGTCTTATGAAAATATTTAAGTGTATCATCAAAACACCCAATATATACATTCATCAAAAAAACCAATATGTACATTAATCAGCTGTGGAAGAGACCAAACAAGATCTGATAACAATCTGTTCATATTTAAATGTGTTTTATAATACCTGTTTGAGAAGCATTTTAACAAATTCTTAATATGTTCCATTTGATTCTCTGTGAATTGGGATCACAACTTTGGTGGGAAAAAAGCTTCATTCACAGTATGTCACAGACCAGGATGAAAGTTCAGGATACTTATGGAAGTCAACAAATTCATTAAAATGACGCTGTGCAGACAGTAGTAATAGTTTACCTTTTGGAAATTCTGTTTCATGTTTAGGAATACTCCGATTCTCATAATCTTATCACTTCTTTTGTCGTTGTTATCAGTACTTTCTTGGCTATCGTGATTCTTTTCGAAATACCTAGTTCTGCATACCATTTCAGCCATTAGGTTTTAAAATTTTATTGTTACATAGGTTCTGCCAATCTTCATTTTTTTCAATTTCCTCCTTTAGCTTCTGCTAGAATCCTTGCTTTCCACTGTATTTGAATTTGGGAATGATCAATAATAGTAGAAAAAAGTGGAAAATTTATCTGAAATTAAGGTAAACAAGAGAGCAGTTCAAATGCATTTAAAAGTTGCCACTGTGTTCAGTTGAGCCCCCATAATTGTATAATCAAATTATTCTTATACTACAAATATTATATTATCGATGGGATACATGTAGGAGTTTTTCACTGGAACATTTGTTTCTTCAGGCTACTTTGTTGTATTGGTAGCAATTTCGCATGCCGTTTTATCTGGAACTGTCAGACTTTGTGAGGACAAGATGAATCAGATAAGTTAAGGTGTGCATAAGGAATGCATAAATCATGCAGCCTCGTCTTTAGTTATACTTGCTCTTTGCAATAACACTTAGTGTCCTACAAAGCAAGAATTATGACGAATTTTATTTCCTGTGATTTGCTGCAAAAAAGAAAGTGTGGTGTGTTTATAATGGTATACACTGCTCATTGAATATATTTCTGACAGGTGAAAACTTGTGTTTTAATTAAATATTAATGAGATCCAAATCCTCTGCTTGAGGTTTTAAGTATTTGATGTTTGGAAGAATTTTCCAGAGACTAGCTACTGGAGCTATATACTTCAGTCTCTTCTGTTGTTCTTATGGCAGTAGGACTTTTCACCCCAAACCCATGTGATGGGGCATGAGCCCAGTAGATGGCAAGGAGTATCCTTGGAAGTGATTGCCACAGAGTGGGGGAGGCCAGCAGGACCTCGGTTATACGTGGGAGTGACTGCAAACTGCACAGCTGTACCTTATCAAACCAAACCAAATGCATTTCCAGCTCCACGTCCCTTTAGCCCTGCCCCAGGAATACCACTTCCTGCCATACACCAGACCCGGGGAGGTGGCTAGAGGGGAAGTTAGGGTGGGAAGGGGGTGCTCTCCTAACAGCCTGGAGTTCAAACATTGCAAATTTTACAAGAAAATTTTTTACCACGTGAACACATTGCTAGGACGCCTCGCGGAGCCTTGCAAGGGGCCTGTGCAAATGAGAGACCCCAAAGATTCAGGCTCCATTAGCTTTATAGTAGATCTCTCTCTGGTCTACTTATTTTGTGGCTTAGGGACCTCCCCTGCCCCACCAAAATCCTTAGTAAATATGGGTTCAGCTGGACGATATTTGACTACTGGGCCCACACCAAGTCCAAGATCCCTCGTGTGAGCATCGTGTGCTCTGCCACTGTGCTGGTGAAGTGCTTTCCTTCATGCTGCCTGTGTCTCCTGCAGGATTTTGCCCCAGTCTGCTTAAATGTTTGTGGACAAAGAGCCTTAGCCCCGTCTTGGGGTCTGGGAAGCAAAGCAGAACCATTGTCTGTAACAGGAGAAGCCCCTTTAATGACCAGCTCTGGTGAGAAGCCAGGAACCACACTTTGAGAACCGCTCGGCCCATGGCTGCCAGGGTGCCCTGTGGTGGGTCCGGCCTCTGCTGGGCAGCCTCCTGGTTTGCATCAGCCTCCCTGGCTGAGGTGGAGTCTGAGAGAGAGAGAGAGAGAGAGAGAGAGAGAGAGACTGCCGCAGCACTGGCCTGGCGGCTGGCTAGTGATTTTCAGACTTTGCTCTCTATACCCCTGAAGTAGAAAGGAGCTCACTCAGGCTGACCTCTGGCGGGGTCTGGGAGATTGTGTGGGCGTCTTCAGACACCCCCACCCCCCGCCCCTCACTGCCTGCTTTTTCACTACATCAGTTCTTGTTCTGTGTCTTGGAATCTTAAAGGTGAATATGTTTGCAGAATGAGTTCCAGTGCAGGGAAAAAAATTATTGCAACAATCTGGATTCTGGGCTCTGGGTAATGAGCAGCTTGTGAAAGTTCTCTGAGATCCAGGTCCCAGGGAGCCCGCAGGGCCAGAATCCCTCTTGGTTGCTAATCTGTATTCTCTTCATTTCACCGGGAGCCACACTCCAGATCCAAAAGAGCTTTGTGGTCTCTGGAGTCGGACAGACGAGGGAAGGCCTCTGTGTCCCAGGCTGTGATGTGGGTAAGGGTTCTGCCTTCCTGCTCTGGTGTCTGTGAGCCTGAGATGAGATAGTGGTTCCAAAGCACTTAGATGGCATCTGGCCCAATGTAAGTGCTCAAATAAACGTTAGTATTGTCACGATCTTTTGTTACTGTGGTGAAAAGCAGAAAATGATTCTTATTAGAGTCAAGAATTTTTAAATGAAATCATATAAATTTGATATTTCAGAAGAATTTTGTTTTTGTTTTGTTTTTTGCGGTACGCCACCAGGGAAGCCCTTTCAGAAGAATTTTAATACTTAATGGATTTTTTTTTCCTGCGCTAGGCAAAATGGATTTTTAGTTTAAAAAGACAGGGAGGGCTTCCCTGGTGGCACAGTGGTTAAGAATCCACCTGCCAAGGCAGGGGACATGGGTTCGAGCCCTGGTCCAGGAAGATCCCACATGCCGTGGAGCAACTAAGCCCATGTGCTACAACTACTGAGCCTGTGTTCTAGAGCCAGTGAGCCAGAACTACTGAGCCCAAGTGTCACAACTACTGAAGCCTGCACACCTAGAGCCCATGCTCTGCAACAAGAGAAGCCACCACAATGAGAAGCCCACGCACCACAAGGAAGAGTAGCCCCTGCTCGCCACAACTAGAGAAAGCCCACATGTGGCAAAGACCCCAACACAGCCAAAAAAAAAAAAAAAAAAAGGCACAATGCAAGGGACTTCCAATGCAGTCGGGGGGTTAGGACTTGGTGCTTCCACTGACCAGGGCACGGCTTCAATCCCTGGTCGGGGGAACTAACATCCAGCAGCCATGCAGCATGGCCAGAAGGAAGAAAGAAAGACAGGGAAAGGGAAACTAATTAATAAAGCGTTTATTTAACTAAGAGGGAAAGATAGTTTAAAAAGAACAATTGCTCAGAATGATAACTTTAGCAGAAATCACTGGTATTTTTTTTGTCAGTTGCTTTGCTTGATGAAGAATTTCTGTGAAACATAATACTCATTTGATGCGACTATCTTATTTATTTATTTTTTTTTGCGGTACGCGGGCCCCCCCACTGCTGCGGCCTCTCCCGTTGCGGAGCACAGGCTCTGGACGCGCAGGCTCAGCGGCCACGGCTCACAGGCCCAGCCGCTCTGCGGCATGTGGGATCCTCCCAGACCCCACACGAACCCGCGTCCCCTGCATCGGCAGGCGGACTCCCAACCACTGCACCACCAGGGAAGCCCGAATATCTTATTTTTAATGACATTTTAATAAAAACCCAGTTATATGCTTCATATCACGTGATTATGTAGCTCCCAACAAAAATCAACTTTCTTCCAAGTCAGAAAAAATATACCTCCTAGAGCAGTGGAATAATGCCAGGAGGCAGGGGTGGAGTGGAGGGAATATATCATACTAAAGGAAAATTCAAATAATTAAGGTTTTGAAATTTTTCTATTCAAATGAACTACAGTCAGTTATTCTGATTATGGTAGAATGCCATCTAAGGCCACATTCTTATTTATTCACATCTTAAATGTAGAATCAGGAGGCAAATGGAGTTTGATATAAATAACTTTTCTGTATAACAGTTTGGCTACAAGGTATTTGTTCTTACGAAGAATGCAAACACTTTACACAGAATACATAATAGTAGCTCTTAAAGCTTAAACCAGTACTTTCATGGTACTTTTTTTTTAAGGTAGAAAGGGGAACAGCCAAGATGAGGATTGAATATACTTGAAGGGGGATTCAGAGTGATGTTTATTGGGGACCTCACTTTAAGAAAAGCAAAAAAAAAAGTCTTAAAGATTGTAGAGAAAATATGATTTATTGGAGCTACCCCTTGCTTGCATGCTCTAATATGAAGCCTCCATGTATAATGCAAGTTATACTAGTATAGAAAATGGAAAGGAACAGTCAGATTTATTGTTACGTATGAGCATGAATAATTTTTCTTTTTATTGCTTTCCCACTTCAGATTAAGTTGGAATTTTTCACTTTTGACCAACGGCTTATGTCGGGTTTGCAGAAAATATAGCAGAGGTACATGAAATGTAATATCTATTGTATATGTTTGTAATGGTGTAAAGTAATTGAAGTAATAATTTAGAAGTTATGGTTAGGAATTTTAAATAAATTTAAAGTGATAGCTTAGTAATTAACTTATAAGAGTTAAATAATTGTGTGATAATCTGTGGGTATGTTCATTTAGTGATTTCAGTGATCAAGAAGGAACACACTCAGGCTCCTTAAGAAAATATCTGACAAACTAGAGGGAAGATAATTTTCATAAACAATTCAGAGGGAGAAATGAACTCATATAAACTTGTATAAGGGTGAGTCCTGGGTAGTATCGAACCTACCACAATCTTTCTCTAAATAATGCCATACCATTTTACATTATGCATAAGAATCTTACAATAGCATACTTCTATCCTCCATATCCTTTGTACTCTTGTATTTTTCTCCTATGTATCCTATTAACCTCCCAATACATTTCTATAAATTTTACTTTAGGCAGATGGTATATTTTATATTTACCCACACATTTGCCATTTTTAGTGTTCTTTATTCCCTTGTGTAGATGCAGATTTTCATTTCGTATGATTTCTCTTCTGCCTGAGAAACTTCCTTCAACATTTTTTATAATTCGGGTTTGCCGGTGATGAATTCTCTTAGCTTTCGTTTATCTAAAAAAGCCTTTATTTTGCTTTTATTTCTTAAAGAGATTGCCACTGGGTAAAGACATTCAGTACTCCATGCTTTGAAGATGTCTCTACACAGTGATCGGCTTACGTATTTCTGAGGAGAGGTCTGCTGTCATTCTTATCTTTATTTTTCTATACTTAATTTTTTGTTGACCTGTGGCTGCTTTCAAGATTTTTTACTGAATTTCAACAATTAGATTAGAATTTTATTTGCCATAGTTTTCTTAAGTTTACTTTGTTTGAAGTTCTGTGGGTTTATACTTGTCATCAAATATGGGAAACTTTTGAAAAAAAAGAAAATATGGGAAACTTTTGGCTTTTTTTTTTGGACTTAAAACAACACAAACTTATTATAGGCCTGGAGGCTCTGCTCCCCCTGAAGCCTGTAGGGGAAGATCCTTCCTTGTCTCTTCCAGTTTCTGGCGTTCTCCCAGAAATCCTTGATGTTCCTTGGCTTGGAGATACATCACTTCAGCCTCTGCCTCTGTTGTCACATGGCATTGTCCTTGTGTCTGTCTGGGTCTCTTCTTCTTAGGGCATCAGTCCTGCTGGACTTTGGTCCCACTCCACTCTGTTATGACCTCATCTTAACTAATTACCTCTGCAATTACCCTATTTGCAAATAAGATCACATTCTGAGGTTCTGGGGGTTAGGACTTCAACATATCTTTTTCAGATATACAGTTCAACTCATAACAGGGAAAGAAGCGAAGATGTAGGTAAAAGAAAGTCCCGAGTTTAGTTTTCTATAAGAAAAATAGAAAAGCTAAAATCCATAAGCAAAATTAAGTGGCATATGATGGGCAGTCAGGTTTTAGTACTTTACGTTGTATTTCCAGCTTACTTGCTGAAATGTAGGAAATATTTCCACATGTTTTTTACTTTATTTTATTAAAAAAATTTTTTTAGGCTCCTTTGTTTAACATCTTTATTGGAGTATAATTGCTTCACAATGGTGTGTTACTTTCTGCTTTATAACAAAGTAAGTCAGCTATACATATACATATATCCCCATATCTCCTCCCTCTTGCGTCTCCTTCCCTCCCACCCTCCCTATCCCACCCCTCTAGGTGGTCACAAAGCACCGAGCTGATCTACCTGTCCTATGCAGCTGCTTTCCACTTGCTATCTATTTTACATTTGGTAGTGTATATATGTCCATGCCACTCTCTCACTTGGTCCCAGATTAGCCTTCCCCCTCCCTGTGTCCTCAAGTCCATTCTCTACATCTGTGTTTTTATTCCTGTCCTGCCCCTAGGTTCTTCAGAACCATTTTTTTTTTAGATTCCATATATATGTATTAGCATATGGTATTTGTTTTTCTCTTTCTGACTTACTTCACTCTGTATGACAGACTCTAGGTCTATCCACCTCACTAAAAATAACTCAATTTCGTTTCTTTTTATGGCTGAGTAATATTCCATTGTATATATGTGCCACATCATCTTTATCCATTCATCTGTCGATGGACACTTAGGTTGCTTCCATGTCCTGGCTATTGTAAATAGTGCTGCAATGAACATTGTGGTACATGACTCTTTTTGAATTATGGTTTTCTCAAGATATATGCCCAGTAGTGGGATTACTGGGTCATATGGTGTTTCTATTTTTAGTTTTTTAAGGAACCTCCATACTGTTCTCCATAGTGGCTGTATCAATTTACATTCCCACCAACAGTGCAAGAGGGTTCCCTTTTCTCCACACCCTCTCCAGCATTTATTGTTTTTAGATTTTTGATGATAGCCATTCTGACTGGTGTGAGGTGATACCTCATTGTAATTTTGATTCGCATTTGTCTAGTGATTAGTGATGTTGAGCATCCTTTCATGTGTTTGTTGGCAATCTGTATATCTTCTTTGTAGAATCGTCTATTTAGGTCTTCTGCCCATTTTTGGATTTTTTTTTTTATTGATATTGAACTGCATGAGCTGTTGGTAAATTTTTGAGATTAATCCTTTGTCAGTTGCTTCATTTTCAAATATTTTCTCCCATTCTGAGGGTTGTCTTTTCGTCTTGGTTATGGCTTCCTTTGCTGTGCAAAAGCTTTTAAGTTTCATTAGGTCCCATTTGTTTATTTTTGTTTTTATTTCTATTTCTCTAGGAGGTGGGTCACAAAGGATCTTGCTGTGACTTATGTCATTGTGTTCTGCCTATGTTTTCCTTTAAGAGTTTCATAGTGTCTGGCCTTACATTTAGGTCTTTAATCCATTTTGACTTTATTTTTGTGTATTGTGTTAGGGAGTGTTCTAATATCATTCTTTTACATGTAGCTGTCCAGTTTTCCCAGCACCACTTATTGATAGAGGCTGTCTTTTCTCCATTGTATATTCTTGTCTCCTTTGTCATAGATTAGTTAACCACTTCTGCGTGGGTTTATTTCTGGGCTTTCTATCCTGTTCCAATTGTCGATATTTCTGTTTTTGTGCCAGTATCATACTGTCTTGATTACTGTAGCTTTATGGTATAGTTTGAAGTCAGGGAGCCTGATTCCTCCAGCTCCTTTTTTCTTTCTCAAGATTGCTTTGGCTATTCGGGGTCTTTTGTGTTTCCATACAAATTGTGAAATTTTTTGTTCCAGTTCTGTGAAAAATGCCATTGGTAGTTTGATAGGGATTGCATTGAATCTGTAGATTGCTTTGGGTAGCATAGTCATTTTCACAATATTGATTCTTCCAATCCAAGAACATGGTATATCTCTCCATCTATTTGTATCACCTTTAATTTCTTTCATCAGTGTCTTATAGTTTTCTGCATACAGGAATTTTGTCTCCTTAGATAGTTTTATTCCTAGGTATTTTATTCTTTTTGTTGCAATGGTATATGGGAGTGTTTCCTTAATTCTCTTTCAGATTTTTCATCATTAGTGTATAGGAATGCAAGAGATTTCTGTGCATTAATTTTGTATCTTGCTACTTTACCAAATTCATTGATTAGCTCTAGTAGTTTTCTGGTGGCATCTTTAGGATTCTCTATGAATAGTATCATGTCATCTGCAAACAGTGACAGCTTTACTTCTTCTTTACCAATTTGGATTCCGTTTATTTCTTTTTCTTCTCTGATTGCTGTGGCTAAAACTTCCAAAACTATGTTGAATAATAGTGGTGCGAGTGGGCAACCTTGTCTTGTTCCTGATCTTAGAGGAAATGGTTTCAGTTTTTCACCACTGAGAACGATGTTGGTTGTGGGTTTGTCATATATGGTCTTTATTGTGTTGCGGTAAGTTCCCTCTATGCCTACTTTCTGGACAGTTTTTATCATAAATGGGTGTTGAATTTTATCGAAAGCTTTTCCGCATCTATTGAGATGATCATATGTTTTTTATCCTTCAATTTGTTAATATAGTGTATCACATTGATTGATTTGTATATATTGAAGAATCCTTGCATTCCTGGGATAAACCCCACTTGATCATGGTGTATGATCCTTTTAATGTGCTGTTGGATTCTGTTTGCTAGTATTTTGTTGAGGATTTTTGCATCTATGTTCATCAGTGATAATGGCCTGTAGTTTTCTTTCTTTGTGAACATCTTTGTCTGGTTTTGGTATCAGGGCGATGGTGGCCTCATAGAATGAGTTTGGGAGCATTCCTCCCTCTGCTATATTTTGGAAGAGTTTGAGAAGGATGGGTGTTAGCTCTTCTCTAAATGTTTGTTAGAATTGGTCTGTGAAGCCATCTGGTCCTGGGCTTTTGTTTGTTGGGAGATTTTAAATCACAGTTTCAATTTCAGTGCTTGTGATTGGTCTGTTCGTATTTTCTGCTTCTTCCTGGTTCAGTCTTGCAAGGTTATATCTTTCTAAGAATTTGTCCATTTCTTCCAGTTTGTCCATTTTATTGGCATATAGTTGCTTGTAGTAATCTCTCATGATCCTTTGTATTTCTGCAGTGTCAGTTGTTACTTCTCCTTTTTCATTTCTAATTTTTATTGATTTGAGTCTTCTCCCTTTTTTTCTTGTTGAGTCCGGCTAATGGTTTATCAATTTTGTGTATCTTCTCAAAGAACCAGCTTTTAATTTTATTAATCTTTGCTATAATTTCCTTCATTTCTTCTTCTTTTATTTCTGATGTGATCTTTATGATTTCTTTCCTTCTGCTAACTTTGGGGTTTCTTTGTTCTTTCTCTAATTGCTTTAGGTGTAAGGTTAGGTCGTTTATTTGAGATGTTTCTTGTTTCTTAAGGTAGGACTGTATTGTTATAAACTTCCCTCTTAGAACTGCTTTTGCTGCATCCCATAGGTTTTGGGTCATCGTGTTTTCATTGTCATTTGTTTCTTGGTATTTTTTGATTTCCTCTTTGATTTCTTCAGTGATCTCTTGGTTATTTAGTAGCATACTGTTTAGCCTCCATGTGTTTTGTATTTTTTTTTTTACAGATTTTTTCCTGTAATTGATATCTAGTCTCATAGTGTTGTGGTTGGAAAAGGTACTTGATACGATTTCAGTATTCTTAAATTTACCAAGGCTTGATTTGTGACCCAAGATATGATCTATCCTGGAGAATGTTCCATGAGCACTTAGAAGAAAGTGTATTCTGTTGTTTTTGGATGGAATGTCCTATAAATATCAATTCAGTCCATCTTGTTTAATGTATCATTTAAAGCTTGTGTTTCCTATTTATTTTCATTTTGGATGATCTGTCCATTGGTGAAAGTGAGGTGTTAAAGTCCCCTACTGTGATTGTGTTACTGTTGATTTCCCCTTTTATGGTTGTTAACATTTGTCTTATGCAGTGAGGTGCTCCTATGTTGGGTGCATAAATATTTACAGTTGTTATATCTTCTCCTTGGATTGATCCCTTGATCATTATGTGTAGTGTCCTTCTTTGTCTCTTGTAATAGTCTTTATTTTAAAGCCTCTTTTGTCTGATATGAGAATTGCTACTCCAGCTTTCTTTTGATTTCCATTTGCATGGAGTATCTTTTTCCGTCCCCTCACTTTCAGTATGTATGTGTCCCTAGGTCTGAAGTGGGTCTCTTGTTGACAGCATATATATGGGTCTTGTTTTTGTATCCATTCAGCCAGTCTGTGTCTTTTGGTTGGAGCATTTAATCCATTTACATTTAAGGTAATTACTGATATGTATGTTCCTATTCCCATTTTCTTAATTGTTTTGGGCTTGTTATTGTAGATCTCTTTCTTCTCTTGTGTTTCCTGCCTAGAGAAGTTCCTTTAGCAGTTGTTGTAAAGCTGGTTTGGTGGTGCTGAATTCTCTTAGCTTTTGCTTGTCTCTAAAAGTTTTAATTTCTCCTTGGAATCTGAATGAGATCCTTGCTCGGCAGAGTAATCTTGGTTGTAGGTTTTTCCCTTTCATCACTTTAAATATGTCCTGCCACTACCTTCTGGCTTGCAGAGTTTCTGCTGAAAGATCAGCTGTTAACCTTTTGGGGAATCCCTTGTATGTTATTTGTTGTTTTTCCCTTGCTGCTTTTAATACTTTTTTCTTTGTATTTAATTCTTGGTAGTTTGATTAATATGTGTCTTGGCGGATTTCTCCTTGGATTTCTCCTGTATGGGACTCTCTGTGCTTCCTGGGCTTGATTATTTCCTTTCCCATATTAAGGAAGTTTTCAACTGCCATCTCTTTAAATATTTTCTCAGTCCCTTTCTTTTTCTCTTTTTCTTCTGGGACCCCTATAATTCGAATGTTGGTGCATTTAATGTTGTCCCAGAGTTCTCTGAGACTGTCCTCAATTCTTTTCATTCTTTTTTCTTCTTCTCTTCAGTAGTTATTTCCACTATTTTATCTTCCAGGTCACTTAACTGTTCTTCTGCCTCAGTTATTCTGCTATTGGTTCCTTCTAGAGAATTTTAATTTCATTTATTGTGTTGTTTACCATTGTTTGTTTGCTCTTTAGTTCTTCTAGGTCCTTGTTAAACGTTTCTTGTATTTTCTCCATTGTATTTCCAAGATTTTGGATCATCTTTACTATCATTACTCTGAATTCTTTTTCAGGTAGATTTCCTATTTCCTTTTCATTTGTTTGGCCTGGTGGGTTTTTACCTTCCTCCTCCATCTGGTGTATGTTTCTCTGTCCTCTCATTTTGCTTAACTTATTGTGTTTGGGGGTCTTCTTTTCACAGGCTCTAGGTTCTTAGTTCCCATTGTTTTTGGTGTCTGCCCCCAGTGGCTTTAGTTGGTTCATTGAGTTGTGTAGGCTTCCTGGTGGAGGGGGAGTAGTGCCTGTGTTCTGGTGGATGAGGCTGGATCTTGTCTTTTTGGTGGGCAGGACCGCATCCGGTGGGGTGTTTTGGGTTGTCTGTGACCTTAGTATGATTTTCAGCAGCCTCTCTGCTAATCGGTGGAGTTGTGTTCTTGTTTTGCTAGTTGTTTGGCATAGAGTGTCCAGCACTGGAGCTTGCTGGTTGTTGAGTGGAGCTGGGTCTTAGCGTTGAGATGGAGATCTTTGGGAGAGCTTTCGCTGTTTGATATTATGTGGAGCTGGGAGGTCTCTGGTGGACCAGTGTCCTGAACTCAGCTCTCCCACATCAGAGGCTCAGGTCTGACACCCGGCTGGAGCACCAAGACCCTGTCCGCCACACAGCTGATATTAGAAGTTCCAGAAGGCTCCTAACCAGTCTCTGCCATGGAGTGTCAGCTTATTGCCATGCTCTGTGACTTTGTAGGAGCCGCGACCCCCGCCTTGCTGTGGGCTCTTCCGGCTCCGCACCAACCCTCCTTCCTCCAGGTGCTGGAGGCAGTGCCCTGGGCTTTGTATGCCTTTTACACGTGGTAAATGGAGGCTTGGAGTGCAGGTCAGCTGAGGTCACACCCAGACCCATGGCCAAACGAATGCAGAGTCCACTAAGCTTGAAGGTCCTTTCCAGTTCAGAGGGTCGGCTGGCTACAGTGAGCTGGAAGCTGGTGAGTTTCACATGTTTTCTTTTCACCAGCTGCTGTGATCATGACACTCTTCCTCTGTATGCATATTTCTATTACATTTCTATGGATTTAATAATAATAAACATTACCTATAATGGAGACAAGAGTGATAAGGAGTTTCCTACACAAAGTTGTTATGGTAATCTCACCTTGGGAAAAGAAAAAAGGTTAGATGAATATGTTTTGTTTTAGAACAATATGTTGAACACAGCTATTGAAATCAGTGTGCTGCTACTGCTCAGCATGACCTGGCCATGAAGATGCACAGGCAAGATATAAACATTTGAGCCAATAATGACCCTCAGATCTCTGAGTAGGTCTTAAAAGTATGGCTGTTATTTCTTTAAATAATTTTCTGTCTCCTTTTTCTCCTTCTTGAACTACAATTACATGTAAGTTGAACCGCTTGATGTTCTTTCAGGTCAGTGATGCTGTTCTCATCTTTTCTCACGATGCTTCATTTTATCAATTTTGTGTTGCTATGTCTTCTACTTTATTGGTATATTTTCTGCTGTGTATACTCTGCTGTTAAATCTATTCAGTTTTTCATTTCAGATTGTATCTTTCATTTCAAGAAGTTCCAATTTGGTATTTTTATGTCTTCTGTCCTCATCACATTCATGTTTTTCTTTATCTTCTTGAATAGTTATATTAGGTAATGTACTTGTTTATGAATTCTGGCTATGTTATTTCTGGGTTCATTCCTATTGATTTCATGACAGGTCGTATTTTCTGCCTTTTGCTTATTGGTGGTCTTTCCTAGAATAAAAATTATTTTTTTATTACAGTTTAAATTTACAAAAATAGTACACGATTCCCACATAATACACACCCAGTTTCCCCTATTGTTAACATCTTACATGTATATTGTACATTTTTACAAATAACCAATATTGATAATTATTATTAACTAAAGTCCACACTTTATTCAGATTTCCTTAGTTTTTACCAAATGCCCTTCCTCTAGTCCATGATCCCATCCAGAATACATTACATTTAGTTTTTGTGTCTCCTTAAGTTCCTCTTCGCTGTGACAGTTTCTCAGACTTTTTCTTGTTTTTGATGACCTTGGCAGTTTTGAGGAGTGCTGGTCAGGCGTTTTGTAGAATGCCTTTCGATTGGGATTTATCTGATGTTTTTCCCATGATTAGATTTAGTTTATGGGTTTTGGGGCAGTAAACCAGAGGTGAAAATGCCATTTTCATTACATTGAATTAAGGATACACACTGTCAGCATGACTTAGCACTATTCATGCATACATTTTAATCCACCTCGGCTGAGGTCCTGCTTGTCAGGTTTCTCTGGTTAATGGTGAAGTTACTCTCTTTTTTCCCTACTTTTCCTACTGAACTCTACATGCAGCCCACACTGAGGGAGAGGAGTTATGCTCTATTTCCTTGAGTGCAGAGTATCTCCATAAATTATTTGGAGTTCTCCTGCATAGATTTGCCTCTTCTCCCACATTTATTTATACATTCCTTTATTTATGTTAGTGTGGACTCATGGATATAAATTTTATACTTTAAGTTATAGTTCAATACTCAATTTATTTTGTCACTCAAATGTTCCAGCTTTGGCAATATATTGGGAGGTATTTTGTTTTTTTTCCCAGTTGCTCCTATGTCTCTTTTGCATACCTTTTGGCCATGGTGTTTTTTGTTTTTGTTTTTCCCAGCATTAACTCACTTCCTGGCACTCTAAGATGCTTTAGACTCGTCTCATCCTCCACGTTTCCTGCCCCATTTCTAGAATCAACCCTTTCTCCAAGGAGTCCTCGTTTCCTTAATTGAAGAATGGTGTTAGAAACCAAGATCTCTGTGCTAGATGAGCTTGTTGCTATTGGCATGTCTCTGCTTTTAGACCCTCTCATCTGACAAAGCAAGGAACTATAAGAGTGTATATGCATACACCTAATATTTGCTTATGTAAGTTAAGCTAAACATGAGTTCATACTGATGTCTCCAGCTGTAATTCACTAACATATGGATCATTCTAACCTCCTCTCCCTGCTTATCTGTAAACGCCCACTCCAACAGAGAGAAATCTGCCTCCCACCATCTGCCATCCATTTGCTTAACTATCTACATCTTATATGCATGAACATCAACATCAGAATGGTTAACCCGTACCCGTGTGAGAAAAAATGTTATCAACTAGCCTATAGTGCTTGTGTACAGTTTCTTTGGCCTTTAGTTTTAGAGACTCTGCTTGTTTCCAAAGTTACGTAGGGCAGAACCCTTTCCCCACCTCAATTAGGTAGTTTTACACATTTGTAATAGAGTTATATTGTTTTGTCACATTCTGTTTTCCACCTTGATATTCTGCAACCACCTGAATGATTTTTTAAAATTTGCATACATTAAGCTTCACTCTTTGCGCTGTAAGGTTCTGTGGTTTTTGACAAATGTATAGTGTCATGTGTCCACCTTTACGGTATCATAGTTTCACTGCCATAAACAATGCCCCTATGTTTCACCTATTCATCCCTCCTTCCCTCTCCTGAAACCTCTGGCAACTATCTTTTTACTGTCTCCATAGTTTTGCTTTTTCGAGAACATAATAATTGGCATCATACAGATGTATCTTTGTCAGACTGGTTTCTTTCATTTAGTGATATGCCCTTAAGATTCTTCCATGTTTTTCTCACAGCCTGATAATTCTTTTCATTGCTGAACAACATTCCATTGTAGGGATGTACCACAGTTTGTTTATCCATCAAAGGACCTATTGTTTCTAGTTTTTGGCCATTATGAACAAAGCCGTTGTAAACAGTATCATGCAAGTTTTTGGGTAAACATAAGTTTTCAAGTCAACTGGGTAATTACCTAGGTGCATGATTGCTGAATCATATGGCAAGACTATGTTTAACTTTGAAAACAAACCTGCCAAACTGTCTTCCAAAGTGGCTGTACCATTTTGCATTTCCACCAGCAGTGAATGAGAGTTCCTATTGCTCTGCATCTTTGCTAGCTTTTGGTGTTGTCAGGCTTTTGGATTTCAGCCATTCTGACATATAGTGCATAGTAGTGTCACGTTGTTTCAATTTGCAATTTCCTAATGATGTATGATGTTGAGCATCTTTTCACGTATTACATGTCTTTTGCCATCTGTATTGTATGTTTTCTTTGGTGAGGTACCTATTCAGCTCTTTTGCCAGTTCCTTAATTGGGTTGTTTTCCTATGGTTGAGTTTTAAGAATTCTTTTTGTATTTTGGATACGAGTTCTTCATCCAGCATATGTTTTACAAATATTTGCAAAATACTTTCATTTTTTATTGGTAAATGTGTTTATTCTTGTTCCTGAAGGGAATTTTTACTGACTATATGGTTCTGGGCTAACAGCTAGTTTTTCTTTTCTCTCTGAAAATATTACTGTATTGTTTTCTGGCTTCCATTGTTGTCCTTGAAAATTCTGCTGTCATCCTGATGTTCCTTTTTAAGGGGATGTGTGTTTTTTTTCTCTAGTTGCTTTTGGGGTCTCATCATTACCTTTGATGTTCTGTTGTTTCATTTTTGTGTCTAGGCATGTTTTTTCCTATTGATCCTGCTTGGGATGTGTTTTGCTTCCTAAAGTTGTAAATTCATATTTTTAATTAGTTATGGTACATTTTCAATGATTATCCTTTAAATGTTGCCTCTCCTCCATTTTCTTTATTCTTCCTTTCTGGCACTTTGATTAAATATATGTTAGATCTTCTCATTCTATTTTTTTTAACCTCTGTTTTATATGTTCAGTCTTTGCTTTATTCTGGGTAAATTGGGTAAGTTCTCCAGATATATAATTATCTTTTCATTTCTGCTTACTTTGCCATTTTACCCACCTACTTAGTTTTGTATTTCAACAATTATATTTTCACTTCTAGAATTTCCACTTTTTTCCTCAGATATTTTTGGTTGTTCCTAATAGTTTTTTGTTATATATTCAACTTTGGAAATAATTCTTTTATTTCTTTAAAACTTTTGTACCTGGCTCTTAGATATTCTTAATGTGACAATTTCAACCACTTCAGTTCTTGGAGGGTGTTTTTAAGTGGGCTCTGGATTGGTTATTTTTTCATAGGAAAAGTGCACTGGAGGGCAAATTCACCATCTCCAGGAATCAGCTAGGCCTGGGAGGGGCGGTCTCCCCAGGGTCAGTAAGGCCCCAGATGTCTGAACAACAGAATAAAAAGACATGTTTACTGCAAGGGCCTATGTCTCTGACTGTGCACGTGCTTGCCTTCCTTTGTATTTGGTGATCTTTGACCTTAAAATGTGTGGCTAAGCTGGGGACTCTTTCCTTAGGAGATCATTTTCTTCTGCCCTGGAAGTAGCCGAGGGGCTTGTGGGAACTATGACTACTTTGGAGCCCCTGGAGACTCGTTCAGAACAGGAGCCTCTGGCTCAGCTGCTGCTGCTTGCTGCTTTTCAAGTTCAATATCCCGGCAGCAGGGTTGCTGTATTACTCCGGCCTCATGGTAACCTCATGCCCTGCTGCCTACAGGCCAGGCCAGCTCTGGTTCTCCATCCCTCTGACTCCCTCCCTGCTTCTCTGGTCCTGGTTCCTGTTCCTAGGAACCAGGTTCCTAGGTTCCTTTGTTCTAGGTTCCTTTGTTCCTGTTTTCTGGGTGTTCCTGTACAAGCAGACCTCAGCGATATTGTGGGTTCAGGTCCAGGCCGCTGCAATAAGGCGAATATCACAAAGTTCATTACTCGAATGCTCTGGTTTCCCCGTGCATGTGAAAGTTACGCTTAGAATATACTGCTGTCTATTAAGTGTGCATTAGAGTTATTTCTGAAAACAAAACAATGTACATAACTTAATTAAAAAATACTGTGTTGCTAAAAAATGCTAACTGTCATCCGAGCCTTCAGTAAGTTGTTGTAACGTCAAAGATCACTGATCACAGATCACCATAACGAATATAATGATAATATAGAGCAGGTTTGAAATATTGGGAGAATTACCAAAACGTGACACAGAGACAGGAGTGAATAAATGCTGTTGAAACAATGGCACAGATAGGCTTGCGCAGCGCAGGGGTGCCACAAACTTTCAGTTTGTAATTATTTTTTAAAGCCAAATCTGTGAAGCACAGTAAAGCCAAGTGCAGTTGAGGCAGAGATTTCTGTTCCCTCTGGTTCCTGAATGATCTGAACCCTGCTCATATTTTAAAATTTTTTATGGGGTGGGGAGATGGGGAAGAGGTGAGCTGTCTCTGGGTAATTCTACCTTTTGTGAGACCAGCAATTTCTCAAAGGATGTGTCCCATCCTAGGTCTAACTGTTGCGGAGTGGACGGTCCTTCAGAGAGTCTGCTAGTTTTTTTTTTTTTTTTTGGCGGTACGCGGGCCTCTCACTGTTGCGGCCTCTCCCGTTGCGGAGCACAGGCTCCGGACGCGCAGGCTCAGCGGCCACGGCTCACGGGCCCAGCCGCTCCGCGGCATGTGGGATCTTCCCGGACCGGGGAACGAACCCGTGTCCCCTGCATCGGCAGGCGGACTCTCAACCACTGCGCCACCAGGGAAGCCCTACTATGTCAATTTTCATGCTTGTTTTTAAATTGTGTTGTGTGTCTTCTTCTTATTGAGTTGTAATATAAAATATATTAATAATTATATTCTGGACACAAGTCATTTGTTAGATATATGTATCATTAATATTTTCTCCCACCCTATATTATCTTTTTATTTTACTAATGGTGATCTTCAAAGAGTAGAAGCTTTTCATTTTATTGAAACTCAACTTATCAAATTTTTTCCTTTTATGGTTAATGGTTTTTGTGTCCTGTGTAAGAAATCTTTGTGTAGTCTGTGGTTGTAAAGATATTTTCTCCTAACACTCAACGTATTTTGCTTATTTGTTAAGTGTCTTTTCCCCCCATCCATTAAAACATAAACTCCTTGAGGTAGAGATTTTTGTTGAATTTGTTTATTGCTCAATCCCCAGTATTACATCAGTGCATCATTCGTAGTAGGCTCTCAGTAAATATTTACTGAATGAATGAATGTTTTTATAATTTTCTTACATGTGTATATAAACAGTACATTAGATTATTTTGCATATTTTATAAGGTAATATAGTGAATATGAACTGAAGAAAGAAGCACAGTGGTTCCAGGTGGCATCTAAATAGAAGATACCATTTATTTTTATGTACAGTATTCTGTAATATAAATGAACCTCACTCTATTCTCTTGTTGAGAAGGCTATTTCTAGTTTTTCATTACTGTGTTATTAATAATGCGACAATGGTTTTACCAAGTTGTCTTGTACATTTGTGTGTATATGTTTCACCTCACACCTGGTTTGGGGGGTTGATAATATTCTTGATTGCCTGGATGGGAGAAAACCAATCTCTCCCACACAGTTGGTACATTGATAATTGCTCCTTTTAAGGAGCAATTTGACAATATGCACCAAAATTAAACATATACACATCCAAGGACTCAACAATTCTACTTCCAGGAATTTGTCTTGTGAAAATATTTGCATCACTGTGTAAAGTTAAATGCAAAAAACTTTTTAATTGAAGTGTTGTCTGTAATAAACAATTGTATACAAAGAGTAGTTTGTTTTTAAAAATTGAGTTAAAGTCACATGTATTAATATGCAAGAATCTCAACCAATAGCCTGTTAATTGAAAAAGGCAAACTGCAAAACAGCACCTGAGTTTAATGCCCTCTTTGTAAAATTTTATGTATCTTTGCTAAAGAAATCGTTGAATTTTCATCAAGCTATTGCTGGTGGTCATCTCTGGGGAGGAGGTTATGAGAGAACTTTTATTTCCTGTTTCAGTATTTCTGTATTGCTTGATTTCTAAAAACTCAGTGAGTAGGTATTGCTTTTATATTAGAAAAAAAAGTAATATTATCACCTTTTGGGGAAAATGTGCTTCATTGAGAGAATTAGTTTTCCAAGTTTCCAACATCTGAGTAACTATCTTTGTTTCTTTTTCGAGTTAGTACAGCATGCTTTTTGAACTTATTTTACCAGGTGGTATTTATTACCTTCCTTGTTAATTGAGGTTATACTTGAGTGCCTAACATGTGCCAATTTTCATTTGTTGGATGATTCTGTAATTTTGGTTTTAGAAAGGGACATACATTTACATGCTATAGTAAGACAGTGTGAATGAAAACAAAAGCTATGGGTTAAAGATAATTTCAAGTAGAGATCTCCTAAATAATTTTAGGAAGTTTAAGAGTTGAAGGGTGGGGATAGGGGGTAGGTGTGAGAACAGTGGGAGGAGGTTGAGGGGTAGGGAGCTGGAAAAGGGTGAAGAGGGAAGCAGCGCCCGATGGGAAGATTAAAAAGATTTACTTGTGTTCAAGCCGAGATCAAAGCTACACATTTGTCACAGCTTACCCTTCCCCCTCCCCATATCCTCAAGTCCATTCTCTAGTAGGTCTGTCTTTATTCCTGTCTTACCCCTAGGTTCTTCATGACATTTTTTTTCTTAAATTCCATATATATGTGTTAGCATACGGTATTTGTCTTTCTCTTTCTGACTTACTTCACTCTGTATGACAGACTCTAGTGACAAAGCGAGAGACAGGCATGGACATATATACACTAACAAACGTAAGGTAGATAGCTAGTGGGAAGCAGCCGCATAGCACATGGAGTTCAGCTCCGTGCTTTGTGACCGCCTGGAGGGGTGGGATAGGGAGGGTGGGAGGGAGGGAGACGCAAGAGGGAAGAGATATGGGAACAATGTATATGTATAACTGATTCACTTTGTTATAAAGCAGAAACTAACACACCATTGTAAAGCAATTATACTCCAATGAAGATGTAAAAAAAAAAAAAAGCTACACATTTGTAACTAGTGCAGAGAGGGGAAGTAAATTGATTTTCAAACTATTTCTTAGACCTTGGAGGAGAGACTTTTTGGAAGGAGAACTCTAACATACTAGCTGCCTTTGAATTTTGTTCACTGAACGGGTTCACTTACTATTTACAGTGAAGGGTCTGACAATGAATCTTGCCTGTTAAGACATGCTTAGAGGCAGGAAACAGGTGAATATGAAAGCAGTCCCATAGTAGAAGCCGGGGATTTCTTATTCAGGACTTCATTCTGATAAATGCAAAGAACAATGACCATTCTTTACAATTAATACTCGATTTATGATCCTGGTTCTTTGATTAGTGGCTGCGAAAGTACAATTTATTTTTCCGTGTACACCCTGGTAACCTATTTAGAATGAGTTTGGAGAAATTTATGGTTAAAAATTTGTTTTTATATGGTAAGTTATCCAGCGTTTCTGTTTGTTCTTTTTGTTGCAAACCATTGCTGTTGGAGAACCAGGGACGTGGTTATAAGTTATAAAATAACCTCATTTGGGGCTTCCTGGTGGCGCAGTGGTTGAGAGTCCGCCTGCCGATGCAGGGGACACGGGTTCGTGCCCCGGTCCGGGAAGATCCCACATGCCGCGGAGCGGCTGGGCCCGTGAGCCATGGCCGCTGAGCCTGCGCGTCCGGAGCCTGTGCTCCGCAGCGGGAGAGGCCACAACAGTGAGAGGCCCGCGTACCGCAAAAAAACCCAAAAAAAACCCACCTCATTTGGAAGCGCACAGTATGTGGCAAATATTATGTATTGACATATAATGAAAATTGCAGTGATTTCATTAATAAATTACAACTCTTAAAGATTCCTATTTATCAGCTATGTTGATAATGAGGGTTGAAGTTTTCTATGGAGGTCTTAATGTTAATTGGACCACTCTAGTCCTTTTAAAATTATCTGATTTATTTTTAGGTTTGGATTTGCATTCCGAGAAGGTTGCACTGCATGTTACTGTCAATGTTAAGTGGAATGATGTGTCCTTTTTCTTGCTGTAATGTTCTTCATAGCCCTTTCTGGGCTGCGTCTTTGAGGCATCAGCTCAAATGTCTCTTGGCACCTTGGTCTTTTTTCTTTAGAGCAATGATCACAATTGTAGGAATTGTTTTGGGTTCTCTTGTCATACGTTTGCATCAGCTGCAAGACCAGACTCAGTGATAACTGGACCCGCCTGTCTTGTCCTCCCATACTCTCAGTACTAAGCAGGGTGTCTACCACATAGTAACATTCAAAAAAAGGTATTTACAACCAAAGAACAGAGAATGGTTAGAAAAAGGGAGATTGGTGCGAGAGGGAACAGAGAAGGAAAGCAGAGGTTGAGAGAAATTTAAGACCATAACCCCTGATGTAATCACTCTTTAAACTGCAAAATGTGCTAAAAAGCTGTAGGGTTTCAAAGATTTTTGTGTCAGTATGCTTTATTCCATTATATTTGTGTGAATAAGAGAGGTCCATGACAATATAGTCGATTTATGTTACGAGCTGGATTGAGTTAGCTTTTATAGGGCTGCCTGGAAGGCAACTGACAAACATCAGAGTCAAGAGACAAAGCGTCACATCCTATGGGGTGACCCGTGTGAACTAGAAGATGGGCAACATGATGCTTTGAACTCATGAGACAAACACTGGAGGACCTCTCTCTGCTTATTGGAAGTTTCTATTTTTCACACCTACTGGTAAATAATATGCAGTCTAAGTATTGATAAGCATTGACAGCTGTAGAATAAAATATTCTAAGTTATATATTATAAGTTAAGACACTACTTACCTTTCATGGTTAAATTCCTTGCAACATATTTTAAGGAGTAATCCAAATTCCCTTGAATATTTGAATAATGTCAGATCGGCTTGGATCAAACATTAATTGAATGATTTTGGGGATAGAAAGTGAAGGGACCTCAGCTCGTCTCCTCAAGGAGCTTAGAGTCTAGTTGGATTGAATGTGTCATTGGAATGTAGAAAATATTCTAGACTTGAAACTCCCAAGGATTTCTGAATTTTAAACTGGACCACCTTTATATAACATTTTAAGGTAGTTTTGAAGAACAGGTTACCTGGATACCCTTTTACTTGGGAGATGAGTAAAGACAGTAGGATATAAATACATCCATGCATGCAGTACCTTGTTCTGTTCTTTTATTAAATAGTTCAGGCGTAACATATATAAAATAATGTAATAAATATTCATGTGCCACCATCCGGCTTAAGAAACAAAACGTTGCCAATAAAATTATTTTTCTGCCATTCCATTCCTTTCTCTCTCCCTCCTTTTGATATAGGTTTGTTTTCTCGAGCCTTAGGTAAATTGTATCATTCTGTACATATCGTTTCACAACTTGCTTTTGTGATTCAACCCCTCTCTGCCCCCGATTTATTAATGTAGATATATCTAATTGTAACTTTAATCTTAACTGCTATATAGTATTGCAGTGTATGATTTTATTCATAATTCATCCAATCCTCTCATGCCAGCCATTGAGCTTGTTTTCAATTTTTCCCAACTGCAAACTTTCCATGAGTATTCCTGTATATCAGTGACTGTAGCTGGGAGTGGAATTCCCACTTCCTGAACTTTACTTCACTTTGCCAAGTTGCTCTCCAAAGAGATTTCCCAACTTGTGCTTCCACTGGCAGTTTAGGAGTGTTGCCTCTGTTTCTGTTCTCTGACATTGGCAGATTTCAGTTTTTGTAAGTTTGATGACTGTGCAATCTCACTGTTTGAATTGCATTGTTCTGATCATTGGTGAGATTGCGTGTGCTGCATTGGTATTCTGCTTCTGCTGAGTGGCTTGGTCAGGCCCTTCAGTGGTGGGGTTTTCTTAAGAATGTATTCTGTAAAACAAAACAAAACGACCAAAAACACCCCAAAAATAACCCAATCAAAAAATGGGCAGAGGACTTAAGTTAGACCTTTCTCCAAAGAAGACATACAGATGGCCAAGAGACACATGAAACAATGGTCCACATTGCTAATTATTAGAGAAATGCAAATCAAAATTACAATGAGGTGTCACCTCACACTGGTCAGAATGCCCATTATCAAAAAGTCTACAAATAATAATTGCTGGAGAGGGTGTGGAGAAAAGGGAACCCTCCTACACTGTTGGTGGGAATGTAAATTGGTGCAGCCACTATGGAGAAACAGTATGGAGGTTCCTTAAAAAACTAAAAATAGAGCTACCATATGATCCAGCAATCCCACTTCTGCACATATATCCAGAGAATACTCTAATTAGAAGAGATACATGCACCCCAATGTTCATAGCAGCATAATTTACAATAGCCAAGATGTGGAAGCAACCTAAATGTCCATCAACAGATGAATGGATAAAGAAGATATGGTATATATACACAATGGAATATTACTCAGCCATAAAAAAGAATGAAATAATGCCATTTGCAGCAACATGAATGGACCTAGAGATTATTATACTAAGTGAAGTAAGTCAGACTGGGAAAGACACATATATGATATGATTTATATGTGGAAACTAAAATATACAAATGAACTTATTTACAAAACAAACTCACAGATATAGAGAACAAACTTAAGATTACCAAAGGGGAAGGGGGCAGGGGAGAGGGAATAAATTAGGAGTTTGGGATTAGCAGATACAAACTACTATGTATAAAGTAGATAAACAACAAGGTTCTACTGTGTAGCACAGGGAACAATTATTCAATATCTTGTAATAAAATATAATGGAAAAGAATCTGAAAAAGATGTATATACAATTGAGTCACTTTGTACACCAGAAAATAACACAATGTTGTAAATGAACTATACTTCAATTAAAAAACAAAAAACCTGGGGCTTCCCTGGTGGCGCAGTGGTTGAGAGTCCGCCTGCCGATGCAGGGGACACGGGTTCGTGCCCTGGTCCGGGGAAGATCCCACATGCCGAGGAGTGGCTGGGCCTGTGAGCCATGGCCGCTGAGCCTGCATGTCTGGAGCCTGTGCTCAGCAACGGGAGAGGCCACAACAGTGAGAGGCCCGCGTACCACAAAAACAAACCTATGTATGCAAAGCAGACGTGTTGTGAAAAATGCCCTATCACCACTGTTAACACATCCTGCCATTTCTCACTATAAATTCATTTTAAGCTTCAATGACATGCTCTGTGTCAAAAAGAAAATAATCAGCAGTTTGATTTTGCCTGTCTGATTGTGGAAGATGTTGTTGTCTCATGGGGATTCGTTGTTGGTCTCCACTGAAGAGCTCTGAGGCTCCACACCACGAAGTCTGAGCCTGAGGGCACAGACTCTGAGTTAAGAGGCCTGGGCTGACAGCCCTGCTCCCCACTTGCGGGTTCTGAGGACCTGAACAAGCTGCTTTACCTCTTCGAGGCTTGGTCAGCTCCTCTCCCTTCCTCGTTGTGAGGTTTAGACACATGGTTGACCAGTACGGTGCCTGCTCTGAGCCAGCCTGCAGTAACCTGTAGTTATTATAATTAGGCAAAAGAAATAGCTTGGAAGAACACTTCTTTACCTATTACCTATTAAACTATAGAATTCCAGGCAGGGTTTCCATGTAGCAAAAAGTATAAAATAGGTGAACATTTTCAAAATTGTTACTACTACCTTATATCTGTGAAGCCTTATCCATGTCAATTCACTTTTCAGTATTTTTAAAATCACATTATTTTTTCTTTGCAGTAAATCTGACAGGGAGGGTGGGAAGGTATTATCCCCATGTTCCTGATGAGGAAAATCTGTGGTGGAGTCAGGGCAAGAGGCAGTGTTTCCCGATTCTTTTACTCTAGGAGGTTTTGTCTTTTGGTTTTTGCTTGTTAGTTTAGTTTTTTTCGTTTGGCTTTTGATATCTGAAGTGACTTTTGCCCTTGAAGAGCTTACTAGCAAGGCTAGGAGAAGCAACTTCCAGCAGTTTGCATTTTATCTTGTTTTCTCTCAAAAGATAAGGATGCTTGGGAATAAAAACACGAGAGAATTTTCTAAGGAAACTAAAATGTTTTCAACAAATGATGTACTCTCTGCCCACAGGCTCTGCTAGACTCATCCCCCTCATCCTTCAAAACTCACTTAAGGGCACCTCACCCCCCAGATTAGATGAGGGGCCCCCTCTGCACCTGCCGCCTCCCCTTTCCCAGTGGCACGTCTCTGGTTTGTATTTGGTGCCAGGATTCCCTGCTGGTCCCTTAGAACCCTTCCCCCCTCCTTGGTGGTGCTTGGGCCCTTGGGATACAGAGTCAGTGTCCCACCAACGTGCTGAATGAATGGATGGATGAAAACTTACTCCTTGGAAACAAATGTGATGTAGAATATCTGCTTGGCACCAAAATGGTCAATAAATTGAACCAGAGGGTAATTGAAGTGTCTCATGTATGAAGCGCCCACGTTGACTTAATTCTTGGTTTACTTTTATCAGACTTGTTTCGGTTATATACAAACAAGCTCAGGGAGGAAGAATCTAGACTGCTAGTTTATCTTGGCTGAATTTTGTTTTCATTAAGAATAAGTGAAAATGCATAATTCCATTTTTCTTATTCAATGCTATTACAACATTAAAATTTACCAAAAAACGAGCCATAATTCTACCACTCTAACTGTATTTCATTTTTCTAATTTTTTTTCAGTTCTTCTGTCCATATGCATCTGTAGATTTTATCATTATAATCAGTGTCTGCAAATTTGTATTCCTCCCTCAGCATATCAAACGTACTTACATTAGTATATATTCCATGTGGCTTTTTAGTGCCTAAATATTTCTGCATTTAAATGATGTACTACAGTGTATGTAACAAATTCTATATTCTTAGACATTTATATTGTTTGCAGTTTTTGTTATCAATGATGCTAAAGTGATTCTCTTGGTTTTTATTTTATGTTATCATTTATGTATCTATGTACTTAAACACAGGCATGTAGTAGATTGCATGTAGAGAGCTTGAGGGCATGGTTCTGGAGTCACATTGCCTGGGTTCAAATCCTTGTTCCGCTGATTCCTGGATGCCCTCCCTGGAAGGCTGTGTGACCTTCGTGTATCTATGGTCCAACTCTAAAATGGAGGAAATTCAAGTGCTTCCTAAGGTCGCTATGAAGATTAAATGATAAAATATATGTAAATTGCTGAGGACACAGTCTGATACAAAGTGAAGGCTAATTAAAATTTAGCTATTAAAACAGCACTATTTACAATAGGCAAGACATGGAAGCAACTTAAATGTCCATCAACAGATGAATGGATAAAGTCAATGTGGTACATATATACAATGGAATATTACTCAGCCATAAAAAATGAAATAATGTCATTTGCGGCAACATGGATGGACCTAGAGATTAGCGTATAAAATGAAGAAAGAAATGATATTACTTATATGTGGAATCTAAAAAAAGGATACAAATGAACTTATTTATAAAACAGAAATGGACTCACAGACATAGAAAACAAATTTATGGTTACCAAAGGGGATAGTGGGGGAGAGGGAATAAATTAGGAGTTTGGGATTAAAATATACACACTACTGGGCTTCCCTGGTGGCGCAGTGGTTGAGAGTCCGCCTGCCGATGCTGCCGTTGCAGGGGACGCGGGTTCGTGCCCCGGTCTGGGAAGATTCCACATGTTGCGGAACGGCTGGGCCCGTGAGCCGTGGCCGCTGAGCCTGCGCGTCTGGAACCTGTGCTCTGCAATGGGAGAGGCCACAACAGTGAGAGGCCCGCATACTGCAAAAAAAAAAAAAAAGTACACACTACCATATATAAAATAGATAAACAACAAGGACCTACTGTATAGCACAGAGACCTATACTCAGTATCTTGTAATAACCTATAAGGGAAAATAATCTAAAAAAGAATATATATATAATGGAATCAATTTGCTCTACACCTGAAGTTAACACAACACTGTAAACTAACTATACTTCAATAAAAAATTTTAGCTATTAAATAATCCATGTTTGAGGGATGGATGGAGGTAAGTGGAAGCATAGGTGAAATAAGATGATTATCAGCCATAATCATGCTGATAATTGACGAAGCTGGGTGTAAAGTACAAGGGGATTCACGATACTATTGTTTCTACTTTTTTATATGTTTGAAATTTTTTAATAAGTAAAAGTATACATAATAAAAACATTTTAGCTTTTAAGTTTATTTTTTGGTTTTGAATTATTTTCTTTGGACATGTTTCTAGGAGCGGGGTCACCAGGTGTGATATTTTCATAATCATTGTTTTGAATATGGCCAAATTGCTTTACTAAAGGATTGTTTGATATATGGTGCTATCCACAAACTCTAAGTAAGCCAGTTTTATCACAATCTTAAACAGCATAAGATATTACCATTACATGTTTGTCATCCAATTTTATAAATAAAATGACACCTCACAGTTATTTCCCCCCTTTTATTTTTTTAAAAACGTTTATTTTTGGCTGCGTTGGGTCTTTGCTGCTGTGCGGGCTTTCTCTAGTTGCGGTGAGCAGGGGCTACTCTGTTGCAGTGCGCGGGCTTCTCGTTGCGGTGGCTTCTCATTACAGAGCACGGGCTCTAGGTGCATGGGCTTCAGTAGTTGTGGCACACGGGCTCAGTAGTTGTGGCTCGTGGGCTCTAGAGTGCAGGCTTCAGTAGTTGTGGCGCACGGGCTTAGTTGCTTCGTGGCATGTGGGATCTTCCCGGACCAGGGATTGAACCCGTTTCCCCTGCATTGGCAGGCGGATTCTTAACCACTGTGCCACTAGAGAAGTCCTCCCCCCTTTTAAAGTTAGTAGAAACTTCAAGCATTTTCTTAATTGTGGTTACTGGTAGTTATCATTTATAAATTTTTAAATTATTTACTTCTGTCCTTGGTCCTTTCATCTATAAGGGTTTTATAGGATTCATTTTATGACAGCAGTATAATAGTTTGGTGGAATGAAACTCATTTTAACTGTCATATTTCATTTTTAAGTGAAAGGAGAAACTGTCATCACTATGCAGGTATTGTGATATTTGATTGAAAAAGCCCTTCTTTAATATGTATTCATGGCAAACATATTTTTTGACACTTTTAATCATTATGATCTCCACGTCTTATTTATCTGGAATATGTTCTTGATTTATGGCTGCTATAAATGCGTGGTCAAGCTATGATGAATTGCTCTGAGGTGGCCGCCACCACTGTTCTTTCTATAGTGTCCCCTCACTGTGCTGTCATCCTGATTGTGGACCATCTGCCACCAGAGGCCAGGCTGCAGATGTCCCTTGTCAATGAAATTTGACCTCAGTAAATTTGCATGTGTCTTTGGAAGGGCTGGGAATCTACCATTCTGCTTTTACGGTATTCCACGTTTATAATGATTGGAAGGGCCGGGAATCTACCATTCTGCTTTTACGGTATTCCACGTTTATAATGATTGGAAGGGCAGGGAATCTACCATTCTGCTTTTACGGTATTGCACGTTTATGATGAACGTACTCATGTTTGCTTTCTCTCTTCATCAGTCCCTGCTTTTCATGACACTAATGAGAATTGCTAATTCCAATACAGATCATGATCACAAATTCTCTGTAGCTCTTAAAATGTGTTCAGCTGCCTATCATTAAGATACTGAGTAATGTTTTTACTCATCTTTTCAGTTTCCTCCTACGGGGCTGGCACATTTCTCTTATATTATTACAACCTACATATTTAAAATTTTAGAATAAGGCCTAATATTGTTCAGTGGTTTATTTAAACTTTATAGTTTTCTGTGTTTAAACCTATAATTTGTAAATGATAGCTTTTTAAAATGGATTTCTGGTGCACTGGAGAGCCACGTTTTATGCCATCTTCGTAACCATAGGGACTGAAAGGTGACAGTGTATGAAGCCCTCTATATTTCATTTTCATATTATTTATTACTTGACAACTGGCAAGAGGGGCATAAAATTGTTTTGTCAGATTTGCACAAGAACTTTCTTACAAAAAGCTTTTATAGTACACAACACGTACATAAATTCTCATATAATCGTCCTTTTAAGATCAGCCTGGTAGTTTTGTTGCTGTTTTTTTCTTTTTTCATTTTTTTGGAAAACTGTTTTTTAGTATATATATTTATTTTATTTAGGAAAAATTGACACCAGGTGTACAACATAATGATTCGACATTTTTATACATAGCAAAATGATCACCATGATAAGTCTAGGTAACATCCATCACCATACAGTTATAAGCGTTTTTCCCTTTTTTTCTTGTGATGAGGACTTTTAAGATCCACTCTTAGCAGCTTTCAAATGTGCAATATTAACTATAGTCACCATGCTGTAGGTTACATCCCCGTGACAATTATTTTATAGCTGGAAGTTTGTAACTTTTGACCCCCTTCACCCATTATACATCCCGCCCGCCCCGCTCCCACCCACTCCCACCAGCCCCTGGCAACCACTGTCCTCTGTTGAAAAACTTTTTTTTTTAATTTATTGAAATTTTTGAATTTTATTTTTTTATACAGCAGGTTCTTATTAGTCATCCATTTTATACACATCAGTGTATACATGTCAACCCCAATCTCCCAATTCATGTGCCCCACCCCCCACCCCCGCTTTCCCCCCTTGGTGTCCATACGTTTGTGCTTTACATCTGTGTCTCAATTTCTGCCCTGCAAACCGGTTCATCTGTACCATTTCTAGGTTCCACATATATGCGTTAATATATGATATTTGTTTCTCTCTTTCTGACTTACTTCACTCTGTATGACAGTCTCTAGATCCATCCACGTCTCAACAAATGAAATGAAATGAAAAACTTTTAAGGTTAAAAAAATCTGCCATGATGGAAAGAGCCTATCAGTTGTTTAAAGTAAAGATGCGAAATTGAAAGTAAGACTCCCCCCCCTTTTTTGTCAGTAATCTTTAGAAAAGTTCAAATAAACTTTAAGCCTGAGTTTGACATAAGATTATGTGATTGGCCAAATGTGGATACTGGTTATGAGACTTAAATAAGCAAAAGCACCTTTTAAAAGATCTGATACTTATAATCAGGAAAAAATAGAGTTCTAAAACTTTTATATAAATCTAAATTGTGTCTACGAATATATGTTTGTGGGTATGTTGTATATATATTTTATAAAACTTATGAAAACAATTCCCAAAATAGCGTTTCTACTTAGATAAATATAAATACAAATGTGGATATAAACATCCTGGTTAAACAAAGAAATAGAAAAAAGGTGAGCTTTTGAGTTTTTCAAAATGTTGATTGTAGTCATTTTAGGAAAGATGTATTATTACTTGTCAAACAGCCAGTAGGTTCATCCCAGAGTAGAGTGAGTCAGGGCTGTCCTCCTAGATATACTTACCTCCCCTTGCAATTCTAGCTTCACAGTGAAACTTGAGGATGATAACATTTAAAATAGAGGAATTTGTTCATGTGTTGGTAGTAAACTCAATTTAGTATACTTTCCTGATATAGTCCCTGTTCCTTGCCCTGGTACAAACACTCTTCTCAGATTATCAATGAGTTCTTTCTCTAATTGTTTTACCCACATTTGAGGACCTTTCCTCCTCTGCATTCCATGCTGAACATAAAGAGGCACCTGTCTGACTTCCTACCCACTTCACAGTGTCAAGGTGAATGTGGCCAAATCTGCTTCTTGGCCTCCTGTGGTCCTCCTAGACCATCTTATCTTCCTTTTTATGGACCGAGTCCCTGAAGACAAGCAGCCTCCTGACCCTGGGGCTGAGAGGGAGCTGCCCTCGCTCCCTCGTCCTGCTTGGACATCCCCACACTTCATTCATTCAAACAATCACCTGGCTTTCACTGTCTTCCCTTTCTCTTGTTAAGTTCTCTTGGTCATTTAAAAATATGCTTGGTGTTCAAGCGGGTTCACAGGTCAAACCTGATTTAAAATGAGTGGCTGGAGGAAATCTGGAGATCTAACCAGTAGTAGATTTTTCACTCCACGTCTGCATATGGCATCTCTGTTGCTGAGAGGCAGCCTGTGTTTTAACCCTGGTTCTGCCAGGTACTGCGCTGTGACCTTGGGCAAGTTACTTAAACTCTCTGTGTCTGAGATTTTTTATAATGGAGATGATAAAAATCCTTATAGAGTTGTAGTGGAAATTAAATGAATGAATAAAGCATCCATGATGGCGCCTGTCAGAAAGTGAGTGCCACGTAACTTGTACTGTAGTCATTGCTGTTCTCCTCCCAGGAGTGGGCCTGTTACTTGTCGTTTCTGTCAGCTCTCCTGGAGGCTCGGAGCTGACCCGGGACTTGTCGTTTCTGTCAGGGCCTCTCTTCCCTTGGCACAGTGATGTTTGCACTTTGGCTAGTGACCTGTTCCTATGTTTATTTTAGAATCCATCCTAAAACTAACATCCTCAAATACGTGTATTAGCTGGTCATGACAAAAATACCAGAATTTTTATCAAAGAGAAAACACAAGCTGCAGTATATGGGCACAACGCTGTAAGTTAAAACACACCTGTCAAATGACTCTAGGTTGGCTGAAAACCAAAACAAAACAAGTTTGCTTTCATCCCCTATTTTTTGGCCACCTAGAAATCCAACAGCTCTCACCTGATGGGGACATTCACTCATGGGCTGACCCTCTGGGTCCTGTGTGGCGTTAATAGTTTTCTGCCCAAAGCTGCTCTTGCCTAGCTGGAGAACTGCATCTTGATAAGCTGTGCTTCAAAGTAAAGAAGACGTAGAACATCATTGCTGGTCAGTGCACTGACCTTCGGGGTCTGGGCGAGTAAAGTGGTGCAAAGTGGTGTCTCGGGGTCAGCCAAGTCCGTGCTATGACGGCCGTGCCTTCAGTCAGTTTTCATTCATGGGTGCTGAGCCTCGGAGAGGCTGTGGGTCTGAGAAGCTTGGATCACTCCTTAAAAGTGAATAACAATAAATCAACTTTCTAGACACCACCGCTTTTCCGGTGTACCAGATCTAGAGGGGGTGACGACTAGCAGTGGGGGCTCTGACTCTGTTGTGAGCCTGCAGCTGGCGGTGGACCATCTGTGGCCAGTGCCAAGCTAACAGGTAGAGGTCTCAGGTTATGTGCCTGTATCAATGATTAGTAAAGAGCAGAAGGCATGAGAGACACGTGCATAACTGGGAATGGTATCTTTTTATCCCTTATATAAATCTGTGGTGAACCATTTGGGTTGGTCCCTTTGGAGATTTGGCATTCGTTTAGAATTTCTTACCTATCTTAATTTACAATGGGGTTGTTATTTTTCTCTTTTATAAAATTGAAGTATAGTTGATTTACAATATCATGTTAGTTTCAGGTGTACAGCACAGCGATTCAGTTATACATGTGTGTACGTATATATATTATATATATATTCTTCTTCAGATTCACTTCCCTTATAGCTTATTACAAAATATTGAGTATAGTACCTTGTGCTATACAGTAGGTCCTTGTTGGTTCTCTATTTTATATACTGTATAGTAGTGTGTATATGTTAATCCCAGTTTTCTAAGCTAGATGTCTTTGGAATAGAAATTTTACTCAGCTTCTACTTATACTGAGGGTAATCCACAACAGTCTACCAGTCCTGGCCTTTGAATGGTTTTAGGGGGCTCTGAAAGAGAAAGAAAAGAGTTGCTCAGCGACAGTGTCATAATGTAAGGGTGTGAGTCACCATTATGTTCCCCAGCCAGAGTTGCTGGGACAAAATGAGATGAGTCATGTTGAAAGACCCATGTCTGACACATGGTATGTGATCATTAATTCCTCTCCCCATGGTGTTGATTAGTACTTAGAACACTGAAATAGGTTTCACTAAGAAAACCAACAGCTCCATAAGAGCAATGTATAGCATTTATTTTTGTAGTTATTTCTTAAAAATCAATATTGCAAACATATGAAAATAATTGAAAATCAGCATATACCCCAATGTACCACATAGGTTTCAAATGTTAAAATTTTGCCATAAATGCCTTAAATTCTTAATGGCATGAGACCTTACAAATATAGTGGTAAGTCACCTTCCCCACCTGAGCAACCTCATCCTTTCCCTGACTTCTGCGAGAGAACTCTATCCTGGCGGTGTGCATTCTCCCCATCAGTGTTTTTAACTTAGACTACATACCTATGTATTCATAAATAATATATAGTGTTGTATGTTCTATAAAAGTTTACATAATTAGTATAATAACGTAGTACATCCTTTGAACCTGTGATTTTCACATACTCATTTGAGGTTTGAGTGTAGAACTACTTCCTTTTAGCTGCTGTGTAGGATACCATTGCCTGAAATATTCCATAACTGATTTAGATACTTCATATATGTTATTTATTTATCACAAAACACTGTGAGGGGGCTTCCCTGGTGGCGCAGTGGTTGAGAGTCCGCCTGCCTATGCAGGGGACGCGGGTTCGTGCCCCGGTTCGGGAGGATCCCACGTGCCGTGGAGCGGCTGGGCCCGTGAGCCATGGCCGCTGGGCCTGCGCGTCCGGAGCCTGTGCTCTGCAGCAGGAGGGGCCACAACAGTGAGAGGCCCGCGTACCGCAAAAAAAAAAAAAAAAAAAAACAAAAAACAAAACCCACTGTGAGGTGTTTTCGACTGGGTTTCAGAGCATGTATTCAGACCCAGGTTTCTCCAATTCCATTAAGCCATGCTTTCAATAAATATCAACAAAATAAAGTTGGAAAGAATGAGCCAGCAGGCTGTCTGCTAGTGTGTATCTCTGGGATCTGAACGTAAGGGAACTTGGTGGTTATCTCTCCTCCTGGCCTGGGGCCGGCAAGCTCAGGGCAGCCTGGTCTGCACTGGGGCTGCACTGCAGGAGGGCCCAGGGTCAGTGGGAGTCAGCTGCAAATGTGGTAAAGCAATGACATTTAGAAAAAAATTGATTTACAATGTTGTGTTTCAAGTATACAGCAAAGTGATTCAGTTATACATATATAAATACGTACATATACTCTTTTTCAGATTTTTTCCACAGATATAGTTCCCTGTGCTATACAGTAGATCCTTGTTGATCACCCATTTTATATATAGCAGTGTGTATCTGTTCATCCCAAACTCCCAATTTATTTCTCCTCCCCACCTCTACCCCCTTTGGTAACCATAAGTTTGTTTTCCACGTCTGAGTCTATTTCTGTTTTGTAAACAAGTTCACCTGTATCGTTTTTTTTAGATTCCACATAAAAGTGATATCATATGATACTTATCTTTGTCTGATTTTTTTCACTTAGTATGATAATCTCTAGTTCTATCCACGTTGCTGCATATAGCACTATTTCATTCTTTTTAAGGGCTGAGTAATATTGATGTGTGTGTGTGTGTGTGTATACACCACATCTTCTTTATCCATTCATCTGTCAATGGACATTTAGGTTGCTTCCATGTCTTGGCTATTGTGAATAGTGCTGCTGTGAACATTGGGTACATGTATCTTTTCTAATTAGCATTCTCTCCAGATATCGATAACATTTTTGAGGCCTAAAAGACCCTGAGGGACAGAGAGAGGTTTTAAAAGAAGTGTTAAGTCATGGACCCAGCCCTCAAGGAATTTAAAATCTAGCAAGGGAGACAAAACTAACATGAAACAGAACAACTGGATGCAGAACAGCTCGGTGTGTGCTGTGCCCCCTGCCATCTTTTACAGAAATGGGATATCCTGTATCCTGTATTTTTCCCCGCATCTTGACTTCTCCCTCAACAATACCTTCTGGAAATCCTCTCAAGGTACCTAGCATAGAACTAATTTATTTTTAAAGCCTGTGTAATATTCCATGCTATGGACATATCATCATTTATTTGACTATTCTCTTATTAATGGGTCATCTCCTATTCACTGTTAATGGCTAAAAAACTTTAATAGTTTATGTCCTCGTATATATGTCCCTGTGTGTTCAGATTTCGGCAGGAGAGTTTACCAAGAGTGGCATGATTGGAGAGGAGGGTATATGTATTTTTAATTTTAATTGATGCTGCCAGATTGCTTTCTAAAAAGGCTAGAATTCATATTTCCCCACCACCAATGTATGAGTGTCCTCTCCTGACATTGTCACTTCTAATAGTTACATCTCTTTTTAAGTGTCTGACAGTATATAAAGCTATATCCAATTATTATCATTTTCTGCAGCCACTAGGGAATATAAATGCCTTTTTTGGACATTCTGTTGGTTATTTTTGCTGTGTTGTCTACTGCTCGTCTTTTGCCTGATCGATATTATTAGCCTTTGGGTTTTTCCTTGGTGAGTTTGTAGGAGCTGTTTATATAGAACAGATATCAACACTTTGTCATCTGTATTACAAATATTTGGACCAGCAATATCATTTGTCTATTGGCTTTGTTTACCAGCCAGATCACTGAAGGATGATAGCAGCAAACTGTGTTTCATCAGCTCAAAGAAAAATCTAATTAGTTCCATAAGTTAAGTAACCTCTTGGAAGGGTCCATGAGTGAAGTATGATGTCAATGGGTATGGTACAATCTGCTCGTTGACGAATGTGGTAACTCACTGCATCACCCAAATTTTCTATCACTCATGCTTTTCTGATGTTCTTCAAGCCACAGGGAGGAATACTCACATGTGTGCCTGACGTGTAGGAAAACACAGTCTGATTTTCAAGTAGCTCTAATGTACTCAGCTGATCTCTCTTCCTTATGGAAATAGAGTCCTGAAATACTGTATCTTTTTTAATTTTTAAATTTTTATGTTTTTAGAAATCACACCATCCTCAAAGCCTCATCCACCTGTTGTGGGCAAAGTGACTCATCACAGCATTGAATTATACTGGGATCTGGAGAAGAAAGTCAAGCAGCAGGGACCCCAGGAGCGGTGGTTCAGGTTTTCTATTGAAGAAGAAGACCCCAGAATGCACACTTATGGTATCATTTATACGTAGGTGCAATGTTCAACTGCTTAACACTTTGCTTTGATTTCTTGATGAGCTGGAATGGTTTCTATTGTCTCCAAGAAGACTCATTTTGAAATTGAAGGAATGAGTCAGCATTATTTGCATTCATTCTTTTCATGAGTGATGAATTTTGGAAAATAAGGGTGAGCAGTCACTTTGAAATTAAACCTCCTAGACCTTTGAGAGCCCCTTAGGCTTCTGAAATATTCTAATGGTATATTTAAAAAATCCAAAACGTAGAGACAGAATCAAAGCTGAGTTGGATGAAATCAGATGAGGTTCCCCTCAGGCTGTTCTGTTCACAGATGTGACAACCTCCCAGACCTCCGGAAGTTGTTCCCTTGTTAACTCTTTCCAACCAACCTGCTACCTCTCTCAGCCTCCATCAGAACCTGTCTTTTTTGCCTTTTCCTTGAATGCACTTCCTTCTATTTTTATACAGCTGGTTCCTTTACACCATGCACATATTATATCAAATACTGGCCCCTCCTCAAAAGGCCACCTGAAGTAGCCGTTTTTCCACCCAAGCTGTCCTCTCTGCCATGCCCTTGTTTCATTTGCGTTGTGAAACCTAGCTCTGCCGGAGTCATTTTACTGTTTACTGTTCATTTTCTGTCTCCCTACCAGCATCTAAACTCCACGAGAAGCAGGTAAGATTCCTGCTTGCTTAAGGCTCTTTCCCCAGCTCCAAGACAGTGTCAGCACATAGGAGGCCCTCAAAATATTTGTTGTGTCAATAAATAAATGAATGCAACAGGAATAATCAAGAAGTCTTTTTTTTTTTCTTAGCCATCACTTCAATCCTTATTTCTTTCTTTGACAGCTTTACTGCTTGCAAAATGACTTTGTGTTTTAGGAAGAAGACCAGAAATGAGTTGCAGATACGGTTTTATATTAAACTTTTAATTTTGACATAATTGTAGCTTCACATCTGGCTGTAAGAAATAATACAGAGAAATCCCATGTACCTTTTACCATTTTCCCCAGTGGTAACATTACGGAAAACTGTAGGGCAATATCACAGCCGGCATCCTGGCACTGCTGCAGTCAGGGGACAGTTGCAGCGCTTTGCTGGACTTTTCTCCAGGTGGCATTGTGGTAAGGGTGCTGATGTGAGGGTACATACGCAGGCTTCGACTGTTACCTGAACCATGGTATCCCTGCGATTTGATGCACGATTCTTTGTACCTAGAAAAGAAAACATGCATTTACCTGAAATGTAGTTGCCATATGAAAATAATTCCTGGCCCGACTACTTGAAATATTATTTTAATCATGTCATGTCATGTGTTATTCTCTGGTAAGTAGTTTCCACCCAAAAGCATGAATGCTGATATAACAAGTATTTCTGTGGAGAGAGAAAAAGGTATTTTATTTCCCGTGTTTCTCTTGCACCACAAACCATGCTTGGGCAGGTTAGGTGGGGCTGTCCTGGGTGCTCCGTTGTGTCTCCACTTCTACTTTGCTCTGTGATCAGCCATGTCCCCTGGCCTCCAGCCTGTGTGTCTCTGTGTTGTTATGTTTTCCCCAGAGGCCTGAGTGCTGTCTGGCCCGGGAACTCACCTGGACGGTTGCCTGGCATTGCAGAGCCAGCAGCGAGGCCTCAGACCCCCAACTCTAAGCGAGGTTGTGAGATGCTCACTTTCCCTCAGAGAATGAGCACAAACCTTGACACTAGGTGGCAGAGTTAGACTGTGTTAATCTTGACCTCTTTTCTCCATTATATCGCTTTTCCCTAGGTGTATCGTTAAAACTAGCAAATGCCTTTCTTTGAAAAAGCGATTATCTAGACTATCTGACCTTGGGATTGTGGATTTAAGAACTTCGTCTTGACCTGTCAGTTTCTGTTCATCTTCTCCAACAGCCAGTCTTGAATCAGTGCTGTCGTCTTTGACGCGGGCTCTCCTCACAGCCAGTTACATCTAGTTTTCATGAGTTCTCCCATTGCACATCCCTTCTATGCTTTCCCTTGTTAGATTGTGGCATTTCCCCTACTAGGACGCAAGTAGGATCTGTTTTCTGACTAGTCACTGCTGAATCCCCAGGTCCTACAACCGTCCAGCTTATTTGCTGGTTGAATGAATTGGCCATTGCCCTCTCTCCCTTCCTTCTATCTTGCTAGGTTAATTTTCTTTTTAATCTTCCTTTTGTCAAATTGTCTTCGATGGGTTTCCATTGCTTGAAGAATGAAGGTCCAACTCCTTACACTAACATCTGATGCCCTTCACAGTTTTCCCACAACCTGCCTTTCTTGCTGTTTCTTATTTCTGGGCATAAACCTTCCAACGAAATCTGCTTTACCGTCCTTCGAGTATGCCTTGACTTCTCCTGCATGTGTGTTCAGCTGTTTTCTCTGTTCAGACAAATCTCCCCTGCTCCATCCTTTCTTCCACCCAAGTCAGATTCTACCTCGACTGAGAAGCTACCTTTACTATCCTATTATCTACCCTGCTAAATTCCTATGATAATTGGTACCCTTATCATGCATTTCATTCATTCAGTCAGCACCTACTATGTGCCACATACTGTTTTAGATGCCGGGGATACAGCACTAGACAAACAGACAAAAATGCCTCCTTCGTGATGAGGAAGACAAACGGTAAATAAGATGCATAAGTAAAAACAGTGTCAGATGGTGGTTCAGTACCAAGTGGAAAGGAGAGCACAACAGTTGGGGGCTTGGAGTGGAGGTGAAGAAGGCTTCACTGAGAAGGTAATCTGCGTAAAGAAGCAAGTGAGGGGCATCTGGAGCCTCACGAGTATCTGGAAGAACATTCCAGGCAGAAGACACAGCAGGCAAAAATGTCTGGAGGTGGGATCGTGCCTGGCGTTCCAGAAACACGAGTGAAGTGAATGAGTAATGGGATGGGGCCAGCGCGGGGACGGGTCTTGGGGGCTGTCACTCTGTGCGGTGAGAAGCCACTGGACACTGATAAACTGGGGAGGGGTCTGGTGCATATGCTCCGTGAGGGTCACTCTGCCTGCTGAGTGGAGGACAGGCTGTGAGGAGGGAAGGCGGCCAGAGCAGGGAGGGCTAATTAGGAAGCTTCTGCAATAATTTAGGTGGGAGATAACAGAACAGAGTGTGAAAAGTGGTGAAATCAGGGCTTGTGAAGATAGATTTGAAGAATTTGCTGGTGCACCAGATATGGGATGTGAAAGAAAGAGGGTAGTCAAGGGGCGTCAGTAGCATCTCAGGATCGGCCCCATTGGGCTGCAGGAAGCAGCAGCTCCGGAAGCTCAGTGGCTCCCAACGGCAGCCGTGTATTTCCCACACGGAACACCTGTGGTGTGTCGCCAGGCTGGCGGAGTGGCCTCTGCCTGAACGTGACTACTCATGGTGCCAGCAGAGGCAGAGATTGGGGCTCCCCATTTCTTGAAGCTTCCACCCGGAATGACACACTGCACCTCTGTTTATACTTCATTGCTCAGAGCAAGTCCTGCCACGTCTGAGCTCCACAGCACTCGGATATAGAATCCTTGGGAGGGCACCAAGTACCTGTGAACAAAATCCAGTCTTCCACAGGTGGCACCAAGGTTTTGGCCTGAGCAGCTCAAACCACGGAGACTCGGGATGCAGCAAACTCTCTCGTTTGCGGACCATCAGGCATCCAGGTGGAGACGTGAAGGATGCAGTTGGGGAAGAACCAGCCAGGGGAGAGTCTGGGCTGGAGAAATGGATTTCAGAGTCATTAGCAGGTGGTGGGATTGGAAAGCTGGGGGTGAAACATAGTGGGAGAAGAGAAGTCTGGGAACTGAGTCTCTGGGCATTTCAGTACTTACTTTGTTATGTTTCATGTTTGCTCAGCTCTTGCATCAGATATTTGCTTTGGCTGATAACAGAAATAATGGTATGCTTTACACTTTGATATATTTCCTCTACCGGAAATAGAACTTGGAGAAGTTCTAAGATTGCTTCATCCTTTGAGCTACCATGCCTGGGCCGTGTAAAGAAGTGCATCTCCAGACGTTCGATACACAGCTGCTCTGAGACGTCCCTGTGTCTGTGCTGTAGTTGGTGTCACCCCTGTGTCTGCATTATAGTCGTGGAGGACCCTAGTGGGCAGCTGTGTCTCTGGTCCTCTCCATGGGGCCACCTCTACTGATGCTGTGAGAGCCTCCAGCCTCCAATCACTGTGCCCAGTGGCATCTGTTTTATCAGACGGTTCTGTAATTTATCTTTCCAGGGGTTATGAAGGTGCTGTTGCTTCATGGTGATCTTATGATGTTTAGCACCATTGGATTTTATTGGGGGCACTTTTAGTTTTATTTTGGTCTGAAACTATGTTAAGTCTTTGCCACCTGGCAATTAAATTCCATTGAGGTTTGAGCATTGTAGTCTCACTGAGCTCCTAAAGATCTTTTCAGATGCCACAAATTGAGGGCTCAGTTTCTATGATTCAAATAGCTATAGTTATGCACCTCTGCTCATGTAACAATAAAACCCACCCACTCACAAGATTACTTTGTGCCAAGCTGATATATTTTAGTTTATTGTTGTTGTTATTTATTTTTTTTTTAGACCATGCAGCTTTTCTGAACATTTGTCTTGGTTTCAGAGCTTTTTCTTTCATGGTAAATATATTTGTATCTAGTTTTAACACTTCTGTTTTTCTGGCTTCTTAAGGCTGTCGGTATCATTTCCTAATTGTCTTTATTATTGTTTCTTTGTTGTTGATACATGATGTATCAGTTATCTATTGCTGCGTAACAAACTGTCCCAAATTTAGTGGTTTTGGTCAAAGTGTAAAATACACGCTTGCTCATGATCCTACAATTTGGGCAGCGTGGGGAGGGCAAGTCTCTGTTCCACGTGGTCTTGGCTGGTGCAGCTCTGTTGGGGCTGAAGGATCCAAGTGGTGTCACTCATGTGTCTGATGCCTCTGCTGGGGCAGCGGGGACAGTGGGCGGCTGACCGGGCTCCTGTGTTTTCCTTCATTGTCTGGCATCTTCCGGTGACTCTCACCAGGCAACCTGTCCCTCCAGTGGGGAAGTTGAACATCTTTACATGGCAACTGGCTTCTAAGGGAGCAAGAGCAGAAGCTGCCAGGAGTATTAGGGCTGGGCCCAGAATTACATAGCATCCCTTTGCCACATCCCATCCTATTTAAGGGGAGAGGAATTTGACTCTTAACGGTGGGAAGAGTACGTGCAACTGCAGGATGGGAGGGGTAGCTAGAGGCCACCTTGACTGACGTGGCTTCTTTAGGTGGAGAGAAATATGCTTCAAGGAAGGGTAGTCTCAGTGAAGAGGGCTGCGTCCACCCTTGAAGGGCAGGAGAACACAGACGAAGGTCAGAAGGGCCTCAACGCCCCCCCCCCCGCCCCCCGCCATCTTCTTCTTGGCTCTGTTAGAGCTCTGCCCAAGAAGTCATTTAGGTTTTGGTGCCTGGAGTAACTTGTGATGCAGAAAAGGGGGATCTCCGAGTATTCTGGACTTCATTTCCGCTTAAAATTTTACGTTTTGGATAATCGACAAAGGGAGAGAAACACAAAGGGCAAAGGGTCTTTGGAAATCATTTCCTGTTTTCAAACATGGTTCTCCAGGTCTCTGAGCTGAGACTCCTCTCAGCTTTTGCTCTCACCTAACCATTCATTCCCCTGGGATTCCTTGTCCTTCCAGTCCACGTGGCTTTCTCAGACTGCCTGGATCCTTCCTTCCCCTGCCTATCCTCCTGTCTGTTCTGGAAGTTGCTTGCCCCATGTCTCACTTTACATCAGAGGCCTCTCTGCTAAGGACATGCTTTGGGGCCCCCTCTCCCCTCACTCACTCCTCATGGTAGAGGAATTGCTTGTCTGATGGGTGAGTTTGGGAGCTAGAAGGCCTTCTGGGTCGTCTTAAACTATCCTGAAGGGTTCTCCTCCCCCTGGAGCAATGGTGGGCTTGGCTGTCTATGCACTGGTCACTGTGCCTGCATCTTTGGGGAGACACTACTTTTCCAGTGGGTTTATCAGTAATGATGGCAACTCCAGCGCTGCCGTTTCAGCCTGACGCAGCTGTCACGCCCCACTGTCCTGGACTGCCCCTGTTCTTGCACCCGTCAGCAAGAGTTGACAGGTGCATCTCGGCCCTGAACTGGTTCAGGGCTGCACCCCCAGCCCAGCCCAGCACCTCCCAGGTAGTGGGCACTAGATAGGTTTGGTGAGTTGCATGGAAAGGAATTGATGTATACATATTTAGGTAGCACATCAATATTTTTGAAAGATTAGTTGTGAACCCCAAAGTATGATTCTGGCCTCTGTACAAGTCTTCTGAGAATGAAGGGAACGTTATAGACAGAAAATGGGAAAAAAGGTGGTAAGCCTGGCCTCCGAGGGGCTGTGGAGAGTGTCCTGATGGGAGGAGGGCAGGGCCTGGGCTGGGTGTGGAAGCAGGAAAGAAGAAAAGAGCTGGAGATACTACATCCGCACTCCCTCTCCACCCGCCCTGCACACATACAGGTCAAGTCTTTGAGGTGTAAGGAGAGAAAGATTTAGATGAAGGCTTCGAAAAGAGATACATGGAATTTAATCAGATGCTAATAAAAGTTTTCGGCAGCAAAGGGGAGCTGAGATTTTGGGACTGTTGGGATAGACATACAACTCCTGGGACCTTTGGAGACCTGGTATCCTAGAAAGTGGGGCAAGTCAAAACCAGACCCCCAGGCCCTGCTTCGCGGCCAGAGGTCCGGGGTCTCGGCACCTTCACTGGGTCTCAGCGTCTCCTGAGCCGGCAGCACTGCCCGCCTGCGTTTCCTGGTCCTCGTTTTTCAGCTCCAAACGATCCAACTCAAATCTTTCTGCCTGGAGGCCTGCAGGTTTCCATCGCAGCCTCTAACAGTTTTCTGCTCTCCAAGTGTTCAGCACCTGCCTCCCACAAACGTTTTCCTAGGTGAACCTGACCGTGTGGCGTGATAGGAGAGTCATTTCTGTGCTGCCCACCTCCCCAGCTGCTTGGGGGCTCCGACCAGTCACGCCCTCTCCCTGCAGTGGGATTTTGCCCGCAATAGGTACACAGCGGCGCCCATCCACCCGAAGACCCCACTCAGCAATCACGTATGTGCTACTTGGACTGCCGAGCTTAGCTTTCAATTGTGAAACTGCCATATGAGGACAAAAAAAAAAATCATGGGTTAACGTGATCATTTCTCCAAAGTACAAAATCGCAAGCCAGCTGTGCGTCAGCCCTGGGGGAGGGGGGCTGCAGCATCGAGGGCACCTGCCGGGCAGGGGTGGACGCCTGTCCTGTCCTGTCCTCCGTGCTCAAGAGTTCAGCCCAGGGTGAGAGACGGACAGCCACCAAGGTCAGCTCTGTAGCGGGGGTAGACAGTGCTCAGAAATCCCTTCCACTCGCCCTTCTAATACCTTTCAGAGGACGCTGCCCCGATTACCTGGTGTCATCATCACGTGTGTCTCCTTCCGTCTAGGGGATACGCGACTAAGCATGTTGTGGAAGGTCTGGACCCACGGACCCTGTACAGGTTTCGACTGAAGGTCACCAGCCCCTCCGGAGAGCATGAGTACAGCCCGGTGGTCTCGGTATCTACGACCAGTGAGTATGCAGAACTCGAAACTCATTTGTCTAAAGGTGACAAGCAATGTGAAGGTGAAGGTATTCTGCTTTCTGCTCGGCCTTACCGGAAACAGAAACCGTTCCATTTCTAAGCACTGTGATAACATTGTTCACTGGCCGGGCCTGGCCGTCGCATAAGGGAGGTCGAATTACGCTTGAACAAATGCAAGAGCTGTTTTTGAGCCAGCACTTCCCTGGGAGGGCACGTTCAGGAAAAAAGGATGGAGTCACCTTTCTCAGGAAATGGGCCAGAAGGGTGCGGGCCGAGCAAGGGTTCCCATGCGGAGAAACAGGCTGCCCCCCGGGCGACCTCAGGTGAGAGGTCCACTCAGCGTTTCGTCCCTTTTGGACAGCTTCAGTGTATCCGTCAAGACTTGACACAGCAAGTGTCAAGTTGATCCCTGGGAACCTATGGGTGAGGAATGGTGAACAGCGCTGCTTCTGTCCACAGGACGCAGGGAGGGGGCCCACACAGAGGTGGGGACAGAGGCCGCATCCTTTACCCAGGGCAGGTCTAAGGGTGCAAATATTTTCTGGGATCAGTATTTTCTTTCTTTCTTTCTTTCTTTTTTTTTTTTTTTTTAAAGAATTTTTGTTTTTAATTAAGTTATTTTTGGCTGCGTTGGGTCCTTGTTGCTGCGCGTGGGCTTTCTCTAGTTGCGGCAAGCGGGGGCTACTCTTCCTTGTGGTGCACAGGCTTCTTATTGCGGTGGCTTCTCTTGTTGCGGAGCATGGTCTCTAGGCGCACAGGCTTCAGTAGTTGCAGCACATGGGCTCAGTAGTTGTGGCTCGCGGGCTGTAGAGTGCAGGCTCAGTTGTAGCACGTGCACTCAGTGGCTGTGGCTTGCGGGCTCTAGAGCACAGGCTCAGTAGTTGTGGCTCGTGGGCTCTAGAGCGCAGGCTCAGTAGTTGTGGCGCACGGGCTTAGTTGCTCCGTGGCATGTGGGATCTTCCCGGACCAGGGCTCGAACGCATGTCCCCTGCATTGGCAGGCAGATTCTTAACCACCGTGCCACCAGGGAAGTCCCTGTGATTGGTATTTTAAAACATTTTGAAGGTGTGTGTGTATGAAGTGCCATCTTTGAACTAGAATATTGTGAAGATTAAAACGGTCAGAAGTGTTTTTCACTTCTGAAAATACCCACCCACCAAAAATACAGACAAATCTTTTTTTTTTTTAAAGAAGATGTTGGGGTAGGAGTTTATTAATTAATTAATTTATTTTTGCTGTGTTGGGTCTTCATTTCTGTGCGAGGGCTTTCTCTAGTTGTGGCAAGCGGGGGCCTCTCACTATTGCGGCTTCTCTTGTTGAGGAGCACAGGCTCCAGACGCGCAGGCTCAGTAGTTGTGGCTCACGGGCCCACTTGCTCCGCGGCATGTGGGATCTTCCCAGACCAGGGCTCGAACCCGTGTCCCCTGCATTGGCAGGCAGATTCTCAACCACTGCGCCACCAGGGAAGCCCCCAGACAAATCTTTTTTTGATTGCACAAAGGGAGTTAAACATTATTTAAAACTTTTGTGAGTTAAACGTTATTTTAAAATTTCAGTTAATGTAGCATTTGGCTTGTATACATATATATATATATATTTTTTTTTTTTCTGTGACTTTCAGTAGTGTCCTTTAGGCATTTACTGATGGACATTTTTGTGCAGATGAAAGGTAATTCAGATTTTGAGTTGGTTCATAACACCTTCCGTTGCAAACAAGGCATTAGGGGATTGGATCTCAGTTTAGCGAACTGAGAATTTAGTTAAAGCCTGAGGGTGGTGATGCCATATACACCCCCAAACAGTGCTCAGCTAGCCGTGGAGAAATAGAGTTTCAGAGGAGACTTTTGATGTGAAATGGTCGATTCCAGAGATGCAGGTCAGGAAAGAGGGCTTGGCCCTGAATCTGGTGAGGGTGAAAGCATTTGCTTTTCTATGGGAGATATTGAGCTCCTGGAGTTTTTAGGGGTAAGAAAAGAAGGCAGTGCCTTACTTCTTTGTGTGTTGAGGGAAGGCACAGAGAAGGGAGGAGAGGGGGCAGGAGAAAAGTGGGCAAAGGGAGCCCAGCGTGTGGAAAGAGGCTCTGGAGGGCAGCTCCTCCGGGCCGCCTTTGGGCTCCCTCCCGTTCCCCCCACCCCCAGCCACCGCTGCACTCCTCTGGCTCTGCCCCTGCATTCTGGGGTGCCCTCCCTCCCCACTGCTGGGCCTACCGCGCCCACTCCGGGGCAGAGCTCTGTTCCAGGCCATTCCTCGTGTGGCTTCCCCTCGTTTGCTCTGCACTCCGCTTCGCTCCCGCGCAGGGCGCTGTCTCACCACCTCTAGTAACGCTCCTTTGCCTCTTATTTTACGTATTTGTTCATCTTCTTTGTCTTCCGCCTACCGTGCGTGCTCCTGAAGGGCCAGGGTGATGGGTCAGTCATGTCTAGTTATAGAAGATCCTTAAGAAACGGTTGGATGGATGGCGAACGAAAAGCCCCCAGTCAGTACTGGGGGGAGGAGGAGGTCTGATTGGCTCAGCTTGCCTTCCTGTCTCTTGGGAGATGGATCTGGTTGCCACTGGCTGGGGAGAGGCCCCCTGAACCTGCCGGGTGAGGGTGAACTGGGCATAGGGCCAGTTGCGGTAGGCGGCCCCTAGGATCCTTAATACCACATCAAAGCCAGGGCAGGGGCTCCTGGGCCTTTGGCCAGAGGTCACATGGAGTCAGGGCAGCATCTGGAGCTCTTCTAGGAAGGCAGAGACCGGCTCGGTCTGTCGGCTGACGAGGGCGGTGCCTGCAGGCCAGGTGTGCCTTCTCCTTGCTTCTGAGAGGCAGCCGCGGAAAATTGGTCCAAAGGTCCAAGGCCTTTGTCACTGCAGCCCGTGGCTTCCGTGGCTCATCAGACAAGACCTCCTGCGGGGACGAGGGTGGGCTGGAGACGAGGCTCCTGGTGATGCCCTGGGAGCCGAGTGTCAGGTCACAGCACACGTGCCTGCAGCCAGGATGCGCTCTCAACCTCAGGACGCTCTCCTGGGTGGGAAGGACCAGGTAACCCTTGCTTCTGGCTGCTGCTCCTTAGGCTGCTGCTCTTATTGTATCCACAGCAGACTCTCTTAAGGAGGCAGATCCGGCTAAACAAAGAATTAAAAATGTGCACATTCTATAAAACAAGTGAAAATGCTTCTGTGGGTTGATCATTTGCATTCGGTTAGAAAGTGCTTTAATGAATCACAAAAGCATGTACTTTGAATAAAGGATGCTCAGCCTTTTTTTCCCCCCCAGGTAAAGGACATGAGACTCTTGTTTAAATGAGGCAGCATGCAATTTTAATCAGTTGGGCCTTAAAAGGAAAGGAAAACAGCTGCTGCTTGTTAATTGGCAAACAGCTTTTGCCAATGAGCTCATCATTTATTCACTGTTTTTAATAGAGACTTAAATTCCACCAAGGAAGGCGTTATCACCATATTTTAATATCTGTCGGGACATGTGCAGCTAAATGACCCTCTTGCAGAGCGTGAGCAGTGGTTTCCCAAAGACCTCTCTGCCGCCCCCCCCCCCCCAACTCCTCGCCAGGCGTTCCCTCCTGTGGTCCTGCTCGATGACGGGCATCCTCACCATGGGCAGCATCGGTTCAATATTTGTAATAATTGTGACACCCTGGTAAACATTAGAAAAACAAACCCACAAAGGCAAAGCCTGCCTTTTCCATATTCCGTTGCACTTATTGATAGCAGTCCCTTGGGCCAGGCCCACAATGTCTTGAAGGATTCGGGGGCAGAGGACTGGAACATTCTGCTCACCCTGGAATGTCTCCTCTGTTCTTCATGATTCCCGCCTAAAGTGGGAGTAGAAAGAACTCTGCCCTGCAAACAAGAGCCTCTGCGCTTTTCTGTTCTCTGTCAAATTCCTGTAGCCTGTGAGGCTCTGTCGTGCCTCGGTTGATTCCTCTCCGGGCTGGCACCATCCTCAGTACCTCGCTGCCTTCCTGGCAGGGGTCTGAGAGGGTTAATGAGTTAATGCTGAGAAAGAGCTTTCATGCCCCAATGGTAGTTATTGCTTCCCTTTGCTGGAACTCAGCAAGCAGGGAAGGATGAACAATTATGTTGTTTTCCTTCTCTTCCGTGAGATGTCCCTTTGATCCCAGAATAAGTTGGGAGAGTGCTGATGACCCCTCGCAGAAGCTGGAATAGGCAATACATTTATTGAAATGATACCGTAATATCAAGATACCCTGGTCTCTGCTATGCACGGTCCTCAAGCTTCTAAGCACGAAATGAACTTATTCTGTTTTCTGATATTTGCACGCCACAGAGCTCCCTGGGTAGGATGGGAAGTGCCCGTACCGGGAGAGCCATGCTGGGCAGGTAAGAGGGATGATGTGGACTGAGGTGGTCAGGGCGTAATGTGCTGGGTGCTGCGTGTGCTTTTAGAGCTTTCCCTCAAATCCCAAGAAGTTAGCACTTTTCCGAAGCTTTCTAAGCTTTAGGCCTCCCCTTGCACTTCACACTTTGCAGGGGCTGGGGGTTCACGTGTGTGTATTTAAGATGTCTGCTTGTATACAAAATTTAGTAAGAGCGGAAGCATAGAACGGATTGGTCAGCTACCTCGACATCTATTAAGCCCCAAACGAAGGAGTGTGGCCTTTCGGAAGACCTCCCTTTGAGCTCTGATGTTGCCCCCTCCTATCTGGGTGACCTTGGACAACTCACTCCGCCTTTCTGGCCCCGTTTTGTGGTCTGAAGGAGATTAAAAGCATCATGTGAAGTTCTAGAGACAGCTTAGTTAATTGGATCTAGTTAGGATACCATACTTTAAAATTCAGTAGAAATAGAATGAGCTTCCTATGTCCTTCTAGATGATTCTGTGCAAATCACTTATTTTGGTGTTTTTAGTGGCAGTTGACGTTTGAGAGTCACAGAAGTAGGGGCTGTTTGGTGAGATAATGAAGACTTTCCCACCACACCGTCCTTCTCCTCCTCTCTGGGAAGCGAGAGGGAAGAGGAGCTTTCCATGGGTTTCATTTGCCCACTAAAGTATGGGTCATGTTAAGTCAGTATGACTCTAGTGCAGGGATTCTCAGAATCTTCATGGTTGGTGACTGGGGCTGCCCCGTGTCTGTAGGATGTTTAGAGGTATCCCTGGCCTCCAGCCACTAGATGCCAGTAGTACCAATCCTTAAGTTGTGACAACCAAAAATGTTACTAGACTTTACCAAATGTCCTCCAGGGGGGCAAAAGTCTGCCCCCTCCCACAGCCCCTCGCGAAAGCCATGACCTCCCTCAGAAGGCCAGGGACTGCCGTGGGCCTTGTCCTCTGGTGGGTTATCATGATACATTTATTTGAGGCTTTTGGTTTAAAACTATGTGTGGAATGATGAAAAGGAAGTATAATGTAGCTAAGACATCTTGAGGAGATTGGCAAGCTGAAGCAGACAAAATTGTTATTTCAAAACAGTTTTAGCTTGGCTTGAATTTATTTTTACCAGAACAGAAGAAAAGGGTATCAGCTAAAGGTCACTCTGACAGGGATCTCTTCATTCTTCTGCCCCACTGTTTCCCGGTTTGTACTTTGTCCAGCGAAAAATCCTCCATGGAAACCGGGAGAAACTCGGCTCCTGTGCCTGGGAACTGGCGTCCCAGAGTTTTTCCACCGTGAGGAGCAGGGACTGGGAATTTTACTTCACCGCTGGCTGAGACGGCCAGGGGCCTCTGCAGGCCAGACTGTAAGAGGGAGGTTAAGGGGCGGGGTGAGCCCCAGGGGCTAGTCTGGGGTTGCGGTGGGAGGATAGAGGGGATGTTTTCTTTCAGGGTTGAGAATAGTAACAGCTGAAAGTGGGCCCTGCAGTGTGAAGGGCAAGAGAGGGACATGTGTGTCTCATTCTCTCTGGGGCTCCCAGTGTCAAGACTAGGCATGTAAGGTATACATGAACCTTTGTTGGGGAGCACGGGTTTGATCCCCGGTCAGGGAATTAAGATCCCACATGGTGTGGTCAAAAAACCCCACCACCACCAAAAAATGAAACAAATTTGTTGAATAAGTGAATGAGCCTTTTTGAGATGGACGAAGCCGGGGATTATCAGCTCAATGCCTGTGAAGGCCGGTAGGGTGCTAAGTGTGGGAGGGGGCTGGGCACCAGGCAGGAGAGAAAGGTGGGCTGCCCTGGACCAGGGCAGCTGCTGTTCTGTTACTATCACCTTGACAACAGATACTTACGACGTACAGGTGCTAGTCTAGCACTTCACTTGTATTGTTTCATTTAAACTTAATTCTAATCATCCAAAAAGTCAGAACGTCATGGAAGGTGAACCAAGTGAAGCCATGAAGTAAACATCCTGATGGATGGGCTTCTTTCACTTGGTCCTGAGCTCACACACTGCTCATTTTTGGACTCCTGCCCCATTCTCTTCCACGAGGAGTTAGTGCACAAAGGGCTGCCCCTCTTCCCATTGTTCCTTTACTGTTTCTCAGAATCCCTCGCCTGCTTTTCTCCACTTGGCAGGCTTGCTCCCACAATCAGGCTTTCTCACAATGTTCTACCTCTCTGGGTATGAGCCCTTCTGCCTCCACAAGCTCACAGGAGGCAAGGCCAACGTGAATGTTATGTTCCTGGGAAGGACTGAAATTGTGGATTTCCAATGTTAAAGCAATCAGTCTTTTATCGCTTGTCGTTCACATAGTTTAGTGACTCCTTGGCAAACAAAACCCGCACATCGTGACAGTGGTGGAGCTTTCCCTTGCTCGCAAGGGACATTTATTATGTCTTCTGAAATCTGAAAGGATTATTTTCAAATATCAAAAAAACATACACACAGCGGTACTTTTATAACTTGAAAATGTCCCAAGCCTTTAGGACAATCTAAATGTTCTTCTCTTAATATGTGAAAACGAGGTCTATTTTCAGTAGGAGGGGAGTATGTCATGTAAGAGATACTCAGCGGAATTGCCAAGTGCCTTCTTGAAGGTGAACGTGAACTTCCACTCAAGGCCACAGGAGGAATAGAGCTGGAATGAACCTTCTTTCATTATATTTTGGATGACTGCTTTCCATCTACTTTCTTCAGGAGAACCCATAAGTAGTGAACACTTGCATAGAGCTGTCAACGTGAACGATGAAGATTTGCTGCTTCGAATACTACAAGGAGGGTGAGAGAGCTCTGCCTTTTAAAAACTTAAATTTTTTTTTTTTTAATTCCCAGTAAGTGTTTAGAAGTGCATTCATGCAGCTTAACTTTATTTTCCTAAAATCGCCCACGGCTTTGAAACTGGCTCCAAAACTGATCTCAGGTAACTGGTGTGAGTGCAGCATGGCTCGTAAAGATGACCGTAGACAGCCCCATGTAAATGATATATTTTGTCATTATTTAATGAACAGTGAAAACAGATATGACGAGTCTGGGTGTCATATATTCTTCCCAGAAATAACTTATGACTCTTGCTTATATGCCGTAGCATTTAGGCAAGTTTTGCCCCTAAATGCCTGCGTCTAATTCCTGATGAAATTAAGGAATCACTAAATCAGCTGTTTCTAACTCAAAAGGCTGATAAAACCCTAGAGGGAAAATGTTGAATACAGTTGCCGCCAATGAGATACTTGAAGCTGTCTCCCAAATGAAAACAGGACAACGTTACGTAGATCGTTTTAGAATTGATAGTGTTGAGTGCCTTAGAAGACAAGTCATGTGTGAATTGAGGCTCTGTAAGTTGGAGAAGGTTCCCGAAAAACGCCACAGCTTCTAAGCTGCTGTTGAAGAGCTGGGCTTTCTTTCTTTCTTTCTTTTTTTTTTTTTGCGGTACACGGGCCTCTCAGTGTTGTGGCCTCTCCCGTTGTGGAGCACAGGCTCCGGACGCGCAGGCTCAGCGGCCATGGCTCACGGGCCCAGCCGCTCCTCGGCATGTGGGATCTTCCCAGACCCGGGCACGAAACCGCGTGCCCTGCATCGGCAGGCGGACTCTCAACCACTGCGCCACCAGGGAAGCCCGAAGAGCTGGGCTTTCTTCTTTGAGCAGCAATGCTTTATGCCCCGTGGGTGCAGTGGGGACCAGGCTGGTGTTGGCTGGAGCTGAGAGCCTGCAGTGAAGCCACTGTGTCCCCCGCTAGTTTAGAGGGGCCGTGCTCTTCATAGAGGATTTCAGCAGATTACGTAATGGTTATGAATTGAAGGAAGTGCCTATTTTAAGTGAAATTACAGCAATTTCCTCTTCTTTCCTTGTGAATTTGAATCCTTTAAAACATTAGGCAGGGCAGTCTAAGACAACAAAAACTTAATGGTGCAGAAGGAACTGGAATTTTCAGGAAAATGAACCATTTTAACCACCTGTGCCCTGAAAGAGAAGTCAGCTGTGAATCCACAGGGAGCCGTGTGGGCACGTTCATCTCTTTTTTTTCCCTCTGTGTTTTCCCCAAGCAACGTGAAGGTTGATGTTCCCAATAAGTTTGGCTTTACCGCTCTGATGGTCGCTGCCCAGAGAGGATACACCAGGTATGGTGCTTCCCTCTGCATCCCTTAGGGAGGGGTTGAGCCCCTCGCTCCTCCCAAAGGCTCCTCTCAGGACGGGGACGGGAGGGGAAGGGCCGTCGGTGGGGGAGGGGGGAACCCAGCTTCAGTTCTCTTTCCAAAATTGAGCCATGTAGGGGCTGAACAGAAGCTCAGCTGCTTTTATCATAAAGTCACACAACATGCAGGAGAGGGTATAAAAATGTATAATCATGTGATAAGGAAGAGAGGTAGCCATTTAAATCACATTTTGCAAGGTATTTTATATGTCCTGGGAAAACTGGTTATTAGAATGTGAATTTCTTTAAAAAAAAAAAAAAAAGGGGGAGGGATATTCATTCTACAAAACAAATTTCCCTGATAGGTTGTTCAGATATAATTTCCACTGACACAATCTATTTTCTCTACTCCTCACGGAGATACACATAAATATTAAGAGCTTATTTTTTCCAACATATTTATATTTAACTAAAATGCCATTTTTTCAAGAAGTAGAAATGGATTTTCATTAGATTCTACCATTTGAAAATGTATTTCCAATGGTCATTAAAATTAAAGTGAGAGTGAGTTAGTTTCATAGTCTAACTTGTTTCATGTGGTATAGTTTTTTGTTTTCAATGATTAATTCACGTAAAGGGTAAAAAACTGTTTGTTTTTTGGTGTGGAGAGGCAGTTTCTTGGTTTAGTAATGCCCTGTCTTTAAAGCCAGCTGCCTCTGAAGATGGAGAAGAGAGAGTTGCCAGGACAGGTCTTAAATATAGAGTCATTCATTTTTACTGGGTTATTGGGGGTTCCTATTCATCAAAGCTACTTACCCAGCGACTCTGAAATTTGTCTTGTTTAGGCTTGTGAAAATCCTCGTTTCTAACGGCACAGATGTGAATCTGCAGAACGGAAGTGGCAAAGACAGGTAGGTATGGAACATGCCCTAAACTGTTCCCATACTTGTGTTACTAGGCTTGGGTTTTTGATTTACCCAAATATTTTCTTGGTTTGTTTTTTTTTTGACAGTACTGAGAGGTGATAGGTCTCAAAGGAACGATGGCAGCTCAAAAACTGGCTTATTCACTTGTCCACTTATTCTTCCACTCAACAGGGTATTTGGGGGGATATCCATTATAATGCGTCTGCCTTCCCTAGCTTGAGCCCAGCAGACACTAAGCGCTCAGTAAGTGATAGTTACTGAAGCAGTTTTCTCCAGCCGTGTGCTGGGCATTTGGTTGTAAGTGCCTGTAGCACTTTGTACCTCCCTAAGGGCTCTCATTGCACGTCGCCTGACTCTGTTAACTAGAAGTCTTCGGTGTTTCCAAGGAAGCAAAAGGCATTCACAAAGATACAACCCAGTTACTTCCCTGAGGTGAAAGGGCTGAGTGCTTTGCAGGAGAAGTTTGTGGAAAGAACACGATACTTGGAAACTTGTTCTTACAACGATGAGAGAATGTTGTAGAAAGACCTAAAAATAATCACTAATCTAGTAATTAAGTTTAATTAATTCAAATCAACCAATATTTATTGAATGACTACCACATGCCAGGCTCTGTGCTTGGCACTTGGGTAGAACAGTGAATAAAATGCAAAGCCTTTGCTCAAGGAGCTTATAGTCACGTGATGTATGCCGATCAAAGGTTTATGCACTGCAAACTAGTATGTAAGGAGTAGCTACAAAACACTGATCAAATATGGTAGGCCACAAAGAGGACATCAATTTCTAAAATCAGAAAGCCTACCTACCACACTCTCTGGACATAGTGCAGCAATAGATTTTAGTAACATTGAAAAAATCACTTAAGTTTAAACAGTAATTTTTCAAATAACTCTTAGGTATTTTTGGAACTAAGCCATCAATTCAAGAAGTTTGAAAAAATAATAGTGCCATTTTAAAAAGAAAAAAGAAAAACTTCAGAGGTATGAAAGAGAAGAATTTTTAAAAAGTAGAAATTGATTATAAAATAAAGATTGTTGAGAAATGTAAGAGCTACCTCTTAAACCAAAGCTACACAATAAAATGGACCAATTTTGTACATCTCAGAGGAAAGAAAAAATTAGAAATCTGAAAGGATTCATAACACTATAGAGCAAATTTAAGCATGAAAAGAAAGTGGTACACTTGCATCTAAAATAGATTTGATTAAATCATTGAAATGGGTACTTTTTTAGAGAAAATTTAAACCATCAAAATCAACTCAAGAAGTAGAACATCCAAAATAGCCAATATCCATACAAGAAATTAGAAAATTTATTGAAAGATCACCTCCAAAATAGGCTCTGTGGTTGGTCTGTTCTACCAATGAGCTTGTTCAGATTTTCTAGGTACTGATAATAACCTTGAACTTTTCCACAGCAGAGAGGAAGCTGGAAAGCTACAGAGGATAACCTTATTGATAAAATCTGATAGAAAGAAAGCTATTTGTACATCTTTATGTGAAGACATTTATGTATCTCTTCCATCCTAGCTAAGGGATCATACAGGAGGGTAAGGATATCTAGATCAGGAAATTTCTTAATGCTTCCCATCAGTAGACTTGAAGGTGAAAAAAAGCCTGTGTGTGTGTAACTGGTCCTCTGTCTCTTTTTTTTATTTTAAAAATTTTTTCTTATAGCAATGACTTTTGAGGAGACGGGATCAATTATCTTAGAGGATGCCCTGTATTCTTGATCTGCTCAGTTGTCTCCTAGGTGTGAAGGAGGCATTTAACTTGTTCATTATTTCCAATAAAGTGAAAATTAGGTTTAAAGGCTTGATTGGATTCAGGTTAACACTTTTAGCAAGAGCACTTCAGAGCTGGTGTTGTGGCTTCAGTTTGCCTCTGTCAGGCCTGTGATGCAGGTTGCCCCCCAGTTGGTGATTCTACTTCTCATCCTTTGGTGAGCGTGTAACAGCTAAGTCTTTCCTTTGTAAAGATATAGCTTCCCATTGCAATTAGAAAATAATCTATGGGTTAGAAATTCAGTACAGTGTGAATATCCTGTTCTCCATTAAACTTTCATCCAAAAATTTTAGCATCTACTGTGATCCTTGCCTGAATCAATTATTTAATTGGGACTTGCCACAAAGTGATTTTCTAATTCCCTGATTCCTCCCATATTTATTAGCTGTGTAGTCTTCTGTTAACAAGAGCTTTCCCTCATCAACTGGGGATGGACTACATTGTATTCTATAAAGACAACATAAATATTTATTTAAGTACCAATATTTAGAGTAAGGAATTGGTTTAACAGTTATCTCTAATAGTGTCCAATGAGATTTTTTTCTTTTTCTTTTCTAAATATCATCATGGACTGGTAGATGTTTTTAAATCCAACATTTTACTCTATTACAGTGATTATTCATTTTTTGGAGGTATAATTCACATACCATAAAATTCATTCTGCTACAATGTACAATTCAGCGTTTAAAAATATATGAACAAAGTTGTGTAACCACCATCACTGTATAAATCCGGAAGATCTTCATCAACACAGAAAGAAGCCCTATATTCACTAGCAGTCACTTACCATCTCCTCCTTCCAGCTTCAGCAACCGCTAACCTGCTAGTTCTGTCTGTATGGATTTGTCTATTCTGGACATTTCATATAAATGAAATCATACTATGTGGCCTTTTGCATCTGGCTTTCATCTAGCGTAATGTTTTAAGGTTCATCTACATTGTAGCATATATCAGTACTTCGCTTCCTTTTTACGGCCAAATTATATTCCATTGTATGGATATACCGCAGTGTGTCTATTCGTCAGTCTATAGACACATACATTGTATGTGAATAATTTTCATGGCTTTTCCACCCAAATTAGGATTTCTCTCTTAGGTTTAAGCCAGGGAGGGTAAATGTAGACCTGAGTGTGGAGACCCCACTTATAGCCAAATGCTTCTCCTGCTGTGTGTTGCAGTCTAATGCTTGCGTGCTACGCAGGACACCTGGATGTTGTGAAATACCTCCGAAGACACGGTGCTTCCTGGGACACTAGAGACCTAGGAGGCTGTACAGCTCTGCACTGGGCTGCAGATGGAGGCCACTGCAATGTGATTGAGTGGATGATAAAGGACGGCTGTGAGGTACGGATTGTCCTTGTTAACTACACACGTAGAGTTAAGAACCTAAATGCTGTTCCATAGGGTTTAGGACAAGCAGGGCCTCAGGTGGATGTCTTTTGATTAGTTGAACCTAGAAATGCTGGAGAAAGTTCTCTGACTTATGAGCAAGAAAGTTCCTGAAGCCTTGGGAGAAAAGATGGTCACAGAATTGTTATGATAGTGAGGCTTCAGATTGTCATGGAGGTTCACCGCGTGTGGGGGGAAAAGAAACAGTGCTGGATCCAGAGCCGGACCTGATGCTTCTTCTACTTTGTTGATTCCTTTGTTCATTCCCTATGCCAACAAAGCTTGATGGTGCCTCTACAACACGCCAACGCCAGATACTGTCAAAGGTGCTGGATGCACCAAGATGTTCAGAACTCTTATAGCCATACTGCTGCTTATTGCTTTTAGAATTAGATTATTTTTATTCTTGGGTTTGCTTTAAAGATTAGTCATTAAAAAAAACTTCCGAAGAGCAAACACTGTATCAAGAATAGAGCATTCCAGGGGCTTCCCTGGTGGCGCAGTGGTTGAGAGTCCGCCTGCCGATACAGGGGACACGGGTTCGTGCCCCGGTCCGGGAAGATCCCACATGCCCCGTAGCGGCTGGGCCCGTGAGCCATGGCCGCTGAGCCTGCGCGTCCGGAGCCTGTGCTCTGCGGTGGGAGAGGCCACAACAGTGAGAGGCCCGCGTACCGCAAAAAAAAGAATAGAGCATATTCCAGGTCTCGTGTCTTTGCTTTGAAGCAGGCATGTTGGTTTGCTTCTGGTTTCACGTTATCAGAAAGCACAAATTCTACTTGGCAAATGGAAGTAGAGTTGTTTGGACTCTTCTAAAGATATTTGAAGATGGGCAAATAGAATTAGCTCCATTAGGGTAATTGCTGCTAACTTTGAAAACTTTAGAAGATTTCGAAGAAGTTAAATAAAAATTTCAGGGCATGGAAATAAGGAATGATGAACAAAATTCTCTCCTAATTGTGATTGCCAGATGGTGTAGACTACTGAGAAGTTAAACTGATGACCTGGAAAATAAACTCGAATGGAGAAGAGTTATGTCTCCCGGAAGATGTCTGTAGATTTGTCCTAGTTTGTCTCTGAAGTGGAATTGAGCAAAAGCAAGGCTTAAGTTGTGGGATCTCACTGGTTCCTGCTGCTGCTTTGAGAGGGCTGAGAAGAGGGCCCCTTGGAGGAAGAACCTCAATCAAGATAAATCCCTTTTATTACATTTCTTGTTTTGTTTTAGACACACGCACAAAAGGTCAGAGGTATCAGCCTTCGTGCCTTGGTGGTTAGGGCCCACACCTGCCTTGGGTGGTGGTGACAGCCACATTCCTCTTGTTTGGTTTATGATGAATTCTGCTCATGCTTTGGACCCAGTAAAAGTCTGTAGCTGAAAATGAAGTTTGACCTGTGCTGAAAGAAGGGCAGGTCTCTGCCATCAACATGTAATACTGGAATTTTGGAAGTGTCGTCTCTCTGGGCTTTAGTTGTGGACACACTCATTTGGGGTGAATTCCATCTTTTTCTGTAGCACTGGAACTCCATAAATGTGTCCACAAAAGGTTTCTGTGTGGCTGGTAGATGATATCAACACGAGTCCCTCTCTGTTCTTGGCAGGTGGTTGATCCGATGCTTCGGAAGACAGTGGGTTGGATCTGGGAGCAAAGTAGGGCATTGTCACCCTCTTCTCGAATCGAATGATCTATACTGAGAGCGAGTTATTTGCATGGGGAACCATTTCTACATTTAAAGAGCCATGTGACCTCAGGGAAGGTATTCGACCTCTGTGAGATTTGGTTTAAACATTTGTAAATCAGGAATAAAAATAGCTACCCCTGTTTAACCCTCAGGACCAAAGAGAAAATGTGTGTGGAAGCGCATTGGAAATGCATAAAGTACCTTGTAGTACGAGGTGGTTATTTTATTATTATTTAAATATAATGGAGCTTGCTGCCCAAAGGTTATTTGCAAGAGGAAGAGCTGCACATCTTAACGGTGTTGCAGTGGCTAATCTCATACACACAAATCACCTGCAAGGTCCTAAGGCCCTACTGGCAGTTCCTTGTTTGTTATTCCGGTCTGATGCTTCATACTAAAGCTGCAGAGAGCTCTGAGTAATTCTTCTGTAAGTAATTCTTCTAAATTAGACCTGTGTGTGCGTCCATGCGTCTGTCTGTGCACACGTGTATATGTCTACTTCGGTACCACTCTTCACGGATGGATGAGGTCCTTGTTGGGATTGGAGGAGGCAGTATCTACATTTCATTATTCTAGAATATGTCTTAAAAAGCCTGAAACTGAAGGATCTTAATGTCGGGCAGATTATTAGAAATAGCCCATCTTACTACCAGGCAAACTACATTTTGGACGAGGCATTAGTTGGCTGACTTTTCAGACTGGGTTTCATGTAAGAGATCTGGTTGCTTTGTATTTACTCCGGCTGTAGTTCTCCTGCTTAAAATTAATACCTATTGGTAAGTATCAGGGTGGGCGTTTATATTACTGTCTTGTTCCAGAAGGGATTTAAAGCCGCTTACAAAGACGCTTAAAAGTAAGCAGCAGACACCCTTTAAAAACCAGACGAGGAAAGTTAGGCACGAGAAAATAAGGCAGGGCTCACATGGGGCCAAGGAGGAGGTGATTACATTTCATTTTTCTGTTCCATTTTTTTCCATTTGAACAAAATGTAAATGAAGATGCCAGTGGGTGGGGAGGGGCCTCCTGGGGCCTCTCAGCACCCTCTAAAGTGGTCCAAACACAGCTGCTCACTGTGTAAATGTGAATTGAAATCACGGTCCAGTCAACTCTCACCAGGTCTAGAAAGACTGCTATCTAAATTGTGGGGGAATTTGGGCAAGTAGACATTTCTTTATAAGTTTCTGATGAGTGATTTTCAGGAAAAGAAAGTGGGCTAAGAGCCACTCTCCCTGTGGCTCTCCAGGTGGACACCACGGACGTTGGCTCGGGGTGGACCCCGCTCATGAGAGTCTCTGCGGTCTCGGGGAACCAGGAGGTCGCCTCTCTGCTGATTGATGCGGGTGCGGATGTGAACATGAAAGACAAAGACGGGAAGACCCCTCTCATGGTACGCCTTGCTACACACAGCAGCCTGGCTTGACAGGTGGAATTAAGGTCAGAGCTGGCCCTAAAACAGATATTCTTGAGAGTGCAGCCACGTACGAGCACTGGGGGGCTTCCCTGGTGGCGCAGTGGTTTAGAGTCCACCTGCCGATGCAGGGGACACGGGTTCGTGGCCCGGTTCTGGGAAGATCCCACATGCCGCGGAGCCGCTAGGCCCGTGAGCCATGGCCGCTGAGCCTGCGCGTCTGGAACCTGTGCTCCTCTACGGGAGAGGCCACAACAGTGAGAGGCCCGCGTACCGCAAAAAAAAAAAAAAAAAAGCACTGGGTTTTGGTTGCGTGTGTATTCCCTATCGGCCTGTGAATTAAGATATGGCGATGTCACCATAGCATTTTTTGGGGGGTGGGGGGGGTCACTCTAGTATTTTTGTTGTCTTTTGACAACATTCTTGAAGGATTACAAACCCCAGTCCCTGGGGCCATTTTAGGATCAAAACAAAGAAGTGCTGTTCTCTGTCCTGGTTTGGCCTAGGACTTGTCAGGTCATCCCACATGGAGAAAAGCAGATTTCCTTTCCTCTTCCCTTGCAGCTGCCATGGCGGTGCAGCGAGGTCCACGCACCCGTCCTGCAAAGCCACAGCGGCCCCAGACAGCTCTGACTCTTGAGTGTGCTGCTGGTGGGTGTCCTGGACCTGTCCCACCAGTCACCCGCTTCCGCTCACCCCCACTGTTTGTTTCCTAGGTGGCCGTGCTGAATAACCATGAAGAATTAGTCCAGTTACTTCTTGACAAAGGGGCAGACGCAAGTGTGAAAAATGAGGTATGTAACTCCATCTCCATCTAAGGATTTTTTCCTGGTGAGGAGGAGAGAACATAGATACAAAAGAATTTTTCTTGTTTTCTCTTCCAGTTTGGCAAAGGTGTCCTAGAAATGGCCAGAGTTTTTGACAGAAAGGTTGGGATGTTCTTTCTGCCCTTTGAGGCTCATTTTGCAGCACTTAAAAAAAAAAACACAAAAAAACCCTAACCTTGGATTACATGCACCTGTTTTTGTTTATCTAGAATGTAGTCTCCTTATTAGAAGAAATGAAAAAAAAGCAAATGCCAAAGAAGTCATCTATTCGCTGACCGGGGCACCTCTTACCTCCCTCCGAAAGCCAAGTGAAACGAAGCAGAACGGGACTTGAACGAGAGAGATGAAATTCTGCACCTTTGAGGGCTATACATTTGATTAATTATTTGGTGAAGATTCACAGTACTTTTGTAACATACAACTGTTCTCACTGTGAAATACATCCTTTTACCTCAGTGTGCGTGGTGGTGATGTCATCATCCGGCGTCTGTAGAACGGGGATATTTTCTTGTGCTCGGGCCTTTTGGAGTTAGACGTGAAGCAAAATATTTATGTCCCGGAGCTGCACAAACATACACGGGCCTCCCACTTCCCGCTCCTGCCCTCCAAGCTGTCCTCCGAGCCACTCCAGGACCCGATGGAAATTCCTTCTCCCATGTGTTTTTAATTATGTCCTTCCTTCCCAACCTAAGGCCTTCCAGGCCGTGTGGTCAGGCTGGTGCGCCCTCCTGAGAGACGCTCCTCCTGAAAGCCCAGGAGGCCACGTGAAGAGTTTTCCACTCAGCCATTGGCCTCACATCAAAGCACAAGATGCATATTTCAAGACTCCGATTCTGCTCCATTAGAGCAGTCCTTTTAGAACAGACCTGTCTGAGGATGTGTTTGTGTACACTCAGGCCCTGACAATGAAAGAGCCGGCCTGCTGGCCTGTTGACAACTTTGCCAAAGAGGAGTATATTATTACATCGAGTCCTCAGAGCAGAAAGGGTTTTGATGCTGATCACTCAGTTCTAAGACAAGTAGGACTGAACAGGTCTGCTGGTTGGGAGCTCAGACACAAACGTGTTCGAGCTTTAGTTTGGCAGACACACTTAAAAATCAGCACAGAGGGGAGCGAGCTGACCACATGCATTTCGCGTCTCCAGAGACAAGCTGGTTAGCTTGACCCCAGGAGAAGACCAGCTACAGAGGTCTGCCTGGGACTGGAATTTTCTCTGCAGGGAAAGAGCAATTAAAAGGTTATTAACGTGCCAGAGCTCTGGGGGAAGGGCATAGAGAAGAAACACACAATCAGTTTTTTGATGTTGGCAATTCTCAGCTTTATTCCATACAGCTTATAGACTGTCCACCTTAGGAACTGGATCTGTGGATCATATGCAGTTCTCTCCTTAGATATTTCACTAGCGTTTTACCTTTCGTACAAATGCTTATTCCTTTAGATTTGTTGGAATAGATTTAAAAAATCTCTCTAGGGCTTCCCTGGTGGTGCAGTGGTTGAGAGTCTGCCTGCCGATGCAGGGGACATGGGTTCGTGCCCCGGTCCGGGAAGATCCCACATGCTGCGGAGTGGCTGGGCCCGTGAGCCATGGCCACTGAGCCTGCGCGTCTGGAGCCTGTGCTCCGCAACGGGAGAGGTCACAACAGTGAGACGCCTGCGTACCGCAAAAAAAAAAAAAAAAAAAAAAATCTCTAAAAATCAGAGCATCGTCACGACGTTCCAAGGCTCCTTTTCCCCCCACCGTGTAATGGGGCTGACTTTGGTCAATGAAACGTGAGTGGAAGTGGCTCCTGTCCCTCCAAGAGGAAGCTTTAAGAATCCCCAGGTCCCTCTTGCCTCTGCCACAAGACAGCCGTGATTTGGATGGTGGCCGCTCCATCAGCCCAGGGTCCTGAGACAAGAGCGAGAGCTCACCCAGAATGGACATGACATGTGAGTGAGAAATAGCCCTTTCATGTCCTAAGTCACTGAAATTTAAGAGTGGCTTGTCATCGCAGTGTAACTTAGCCAAACGTGACCGCTTGTAAGGTCCTAGCTTGTATCTGTGAATTTAATTTTCCACTGAAGCACCTCTCAAGTCCTTTGGTTTCCAGTCTTATTTTATTCAGACTTTAAATTTTTATCTATCTACCTACCTTTCTACCTATCTATCTATATTCGGACTTTTTAAAATTCAGGAATGGATATTGAATTTTATCAAATGTCTTTTGTAGCATCTCTGGTTATCATGATATGGCCTATTTCCCTACAAGCTATTAACCTGCTGACTTGGACTACTCGATGTTTAAATATTGAACCATCCTTATAGTCCTGGATGACCTCATCGGGTTACAGTGGGCTGCTGAGTTCTATACGCTCAGGCGCTATGTGTGTTTGCTTTTTAATATTTTTCCTTAATAAGATTAGATGGTGGTTTATCTTGTGTTTTTAATTTTCCCAAGGAAGCAACCCATGCTTTTATTAGCTTCATTTTTCCCAAGTAATTTATACTTTTTATGTCTGAATCGGAATTCCCTCTGGATTGGAATCTCTCGGGAAAGGGCATGAGCAATGGATTGTCACAAGCATCCCAGGTGAGTGCTTCTAATTCAAGGAGTCTGAGAAACATGGCTGTAGTGTGTTATCACAAGTGGTTTCATTTGCTATTTGCTAGATAACGTGCTATTCAGCTTTGACTCGAGTCATTGCATTTCTAGGGCACAGATTGTTTTTCTACTTTTAGTGCATTTTATATATTTTTATATATATATATATATGTGTATATATATATATATATATAATCAACTGAGCTACGTTATTAACTATGAGGTCTTCTATGTACTTATTTTTTGCCTGCTTGGTTTGTCATGGGTAGAGGGTGGTAAGAATAAGGACACTTGTTACCATTCTGTAAATCTATTTTTCTCGGTATTCACTGCAGTTCTTTATGAAATTGGATGCTAGTTAAAAAAAAATTTGTAATGCATTCCCATTGCAATTAGATTTTTATTCTGGATATGCCTGATGTAAATGTTTCTAATCCTGCTTGCTTTCTTTTTGAGTTTCTCTCATCTATAAATGAGGTGAGTTTTAAAAATTTATTTGATAGGTTATGTATCACATCATTCAAAAAAGTATTAGGTTCCCCCCCGCCCCCCCGCCCCACAGCGTGTGTGAAAAGGCATAAAGGCAACTTCTTCCATCCTTGTCCCATCACCTGACTGGCTCATGTGGACTGCAGCATGCATTCCCCGACCCTCCAGCTCACCATCCTTCTTAGTTTCTTATGCATCTATAAATGAATGAGAATATAGATACATTTTTCTACACGAGAGTTCCCCCTCCCCCATTTTGGTAACATGCTCAGTCATGAATGAGACACATCTTTATATTAACCTGTATACCATTTATTGGATATAATATGCATAACATTGACTTTTTTCTATGGAAAAGCAGGTTGTGTTACCTGTAGACCCCCAATATGAGAAATGTGTACAAAGGTAACAGACTGTAACATAAAAAGGTATGTGAAAAAAATTAGCAAACCAAAGCATGATAAATGGATGAAGCACTATAAAAATGAATGTACTGGTTTAGTAGCTGTAACTTTGTACTGTGCTGAATAGCCTGTAGCCAAGTTTTACAGAGTTATACTTATGTGCCACACATTCAAACAATGCACCTTCCTTAAAACCTCCCCGCTTCACCTGATAGACGGTGCAAGAGCGCAGTGAGCTCTGATGCTACTTGTCCTGCTTGGACTCTTAGAGGGTTTTCTCTTTCTAGTTTGATATATTTTTTCTATCACTGTCCTTCCTACTTACGTACTTGCTTATATAGGCCATGAACATAGACATCATTCCACTTCTTTGTAAAACTAAAATGATCGCATGAGATTTATCCTTTTTTTTCTGGATTTACAGTGTGCTAAATTGAGAACTAAAAAATTATCTTATGGAAGGAGAATCACAGGGAGAATACAGGACATGTTTTTTGGAGATGATATGGAAATATCAGGGTTGGTTACAGAGGATTGAACCTGGAAGGGCCAAATCACATTGAGAATTCCTTTAACTGTGTGTTAAATCTTATGGCTGTCACAATCCATTATTGAATATTATGACAATTTTATATGCAGTGTTTCTTCTCCTAATTTTTCTCATATAGAACAGGCTCTTCTTAATGGCTGGATTCTAAGCCACCACTGCTGTCCCAAAAGTAAAGAGGGGGTTTTCTTTAAGACAGGCAGGGAAACGGTTTATTCATGTGCAGGTAAATGGCTTCTGGAAGCATCACTGCACAGAAATGGTTCTCAGCCTGGGGCTCACGAATCTTCCTTAGCTTGTTGTTACTGGTATGACTATCAGAGTTTTCAAATAGGTTTAAAAGAAAGAGGTGTCAGTGGGAACTGTAGAGTGAGTCGAGAGAATTTTGTAATTGGAGGTGAACTGATTTTCTATGGCCAACTCCCCCTTCTAATAGATAGAAGTCTTTAGCATCCCTCCTGGGGGAGGGACGCTGCTGGATTCCAGGCTGGTGGGGGAGCTGGCAGCGCTGCTCCAAGCTGCAGTGCTGGAGGAGGCTGGGCTTTGGGTGTCCGATGGGTGGACTTGTGGGGCAGCCACCACTTTGGCTGACCTGAAGTAGCTAAAAACGCCGAGATCTGTCAGAGATGGGAGAGGCCTCGGTGCTGGGTTGGGCCTGGGGAAGGAACTTGTGTCTGGGTGATAAGAAGTGACCAAGAGACGTATTAGCCTAGGCTGCCTGTGTCCAGATGCGTTCATGGCCTGCTCGTGAGTTGTGGGAAGGAGAAGAGATGGCAGCTGGCAGCCAGCCATCGTGCGGGGGACGCACAGCCTGAGTCACCCCCGGGGGTCAGCATTGGCACCGGCAGACTTCCGGGTGTAACGTTTATCTGGGTTACTTGTGTCTGGTTGGGGTCAGTCTGATAACAGTGAGGAAGGATCTCCAGACCGAGTCAGCCCTAGGCTTCCTGCTAGGGAACACCTGGGGAGCCCTCCAGAGCCAACGTTTTAAGTGAAATAAGCCTCATGCTGAAAGCCTGCGAAGGGTCAGGTTGCTGCCCAGGCATCGTGCCCTCTTGGGTGTCGGGGTGTCAATGGCTCAGAGTGCTTTGTAAACAGCAGTGGAGAGATGGCAGGGAGATGCTTGAGAATTCCCGCCGGGCCAGCACCAGGCTCTGTTTAGCACCATGGAGATCACAGGCTCCTAAGCACCGTCTGCCCCAGGGCAGAGTTGGAGCTGCTCTTCTCTTAGGGGTTACACTGATGTGTTGTACTGATTTGCCGGAACAGTGGACTCTGGTTTCAGGCTGAGAATTCCTAATAAAGTTAAGAAGGTGTAAAAATGTCCCCTTTGAGACTAGTCAGGAGTATTTATTCTCATGTAGTTTAATTTGTTGCTCTTGTGGTTTTTTGTGATGTCATCCCACATGTGTAAGCTGGAAAAATCCACACTGGGAAGTGTAATCTCTATATGAATATTTTGACAATGGAAAATGTTATGTATTGTTTCTCTTGGTTGCTACACATCTGATTCCATGTGTCAGGAAAACAAACTGTTACACAAAATTTCAGGCGATAAATTTTTCAGTAGGATGCCTGGAAGATTAGCCATCTACTTCCCAGTAAAGTGGGGTCATATAACCTACAACAACTCTCAAAAGATGGAGGAAGGAAAGTGACTACCCTTAGGGCCTGCTCTGTATCGAGGCATGCTGACTTTCTCAGCGAGGGCCTTCTAAGCCCCCGTCAACTCTGTTATTCCTGCCTATACAATTAAAAAAATATTAAAAATAGACTGCCATTGAAATATAAGCATTAACTTTTGTTTCTATCATCTATGAGGATATAAGAAGGGGGAGGAATAGCTCCCCCCCCCCGAAACAACCTGGTTATTAGTTACTTTCCTAAGTTATATTAAAATAAAAGTTATTGTTTAATATGCTTCATTTGATAAATATTGCATTTGGAAGTATTGTTCCTCTAATAATATTATCTGTGTATTGTAAGGGGATATTAGGTTTAACTATGTTCTTTTCCAGAAATAAATTGCGTGGCTCTAGAGAAGCACTTAGTACTGTAGAGAGATGAGACAGAAGCACTTAGTACT
>NW_021703781.1:76100996-76105045 GCF_005190385.1 Monodon monoceros
TTAGTACTGTAGAGAGATGAGACAGAAGCACTTAGTACTGTAGAGAGATGAGACAGAAGCACTTAGTACTGTAGACAGGTGAGACAGAAGCACTTAGTACTGTAGACAGGTGAGACAGAAGCACTTAGTACTGTAGACAGATGAGATAGAAGCACTTAGTACTGTAGACAGATGAGATAGAAGCACTTAGTACTGTAGAGAGATGAGACAGAAGCATTTAGTACTGTAGACAGATGAGACAGAAGCACTTAGTACTGTAGACAGATGAGATAGAAGCACTTAGTACTGTAGACAGATGAGACAGAAGCACTTAGTACTGTAGACAGATGAGATAGAAGCACTTAGTACTGTAGAGAGATGAGATAGAAGCACTTAGTACTGTAGACAGAGAGATAAGAATGTGTCATCAGCCGTGGCCCCTAAGTGGCCATTGATGAGATGTAAGATCACAGCATTAATCTCCTTTAATATTAAACTAGTCCTGGTTCTCTGAAATAGAAGCATAGGAATTATAATTAAGGACAGACAAAAAAGAAAAAAGTTCACATCCTCTTCCTTGCACCAGGAGAAGGGGCTACAATGCCAGATGCAAGGATTTGGGCATCTACGAAGACAATACCCACATGATGCACCATAAAAATTCTGTAAACTTTTCAACAGCATATGTTTTGGCCTTAGTATAGTTACCAAATATAATACCAGTTATAGTAATTCTGTATGTACGCCTCAGCAGTAATAGTTTCTAACATGGCTTTATAGTTTTAAGAAATTAATAAATGTACAATGAACAGTTGCATGCTATAAGAGTTGGAATGGATTAGAGCCGAGTTCCCTTGTGTGTGTGTGTGTGTGTGTGACATGGATTTTATTGAGTTTATCCACGATCGTGAATACTGTGTTGCTTGGATACAGTGGGAACACGGGGAAAGTTAAATGCACTCTTGTTTCTGGAAGGCAAACCAAGATTCTTGGTACGTTTTGTCTTTCTGCTTCAAGGCGTAGAAAAACCATTGAAATGACCCCAGATGAAGTCCGTATCATAACACAGTGGATTATGGAACTGCTGTCAATTGCCTTCTAACGTGAAAACCAGTCACGTGTGACCCCCCACTAGAAGACAGACAGAGGCATAATGGCACTTTACCTTGTCTGAGTCATTTTGTAATTTTTATGCCCTTAGATACAAGCATCTTCAAGATCTCCTTTTGGAAATGGCTCCCCAGTCAGACATCTAGAGAGTGAAAGGCTGACGAAGCTGCTGCCCAGGACTGCACTTCGTGAATACTGATCAGGACTTTGATTTCCTTATCCCATTTCTGTGATGCTCAACAGGTAAGTTGTAAGTGCTTAAGAAACAGATTCCGACTCTGTGCCAGAAACACCTTTTAAAGATTTCCTCAGCCAAGTTGGGAAAATAAGATGCCCCAAAGAGAACTTAATAGTAACTTAGGGTTCTTCGTTCAACATACACTAACAAGGATAGCAGACCCTAACCTGTCCCAATGAACACAGCATTCCATTTGGTTGCAGTTTTTGCAAGCCTAGGGATTCTGCCTAATTTTTAATAAGTTGAACCTTGCGGTAAAAGGAGAGTTTTATCTACAGAATCGATTCACTAGATCTGGTTACTGGTTCACATCTGAAAATAGTTGTGCTCCACGGAAAGCCTCATCGATCTGTCGGAACACAGAGTCATTGTATTATAGTCAAGAACACAAGGTGGTAATTTGTTTAGCTCCAAACAGTACAGGGAGATGGAGGTTTGCAGTGCTTGGGCAGTAGCTGTCTTGTAGAAGCACCACCTTTCCCAATCTAAATAAGGTGCTGACGCCAGCACTCCTTAAAGGGCAGCCAGGGAAAGAAGTTCTTGGTGTTTCTATAAAGCAAACTTCTCTGCCTGCTCTCAGGGCTGGTGAGCTCAAGGTCAAGTTTCTGGCTGGCCTCGTGTTCCAGTCTCTATACTGGTACGGCCACACCTTAAAATTCCTTTCCGCAACCCAGGTTCTCTCCAAAGCTTCCTGGCCAGAAGCCAGGTCCTTCCCTATCAGCTGTGACAGGGCCCAGGTTATCCCTGCAAGCCAAGCATAGGCTGGACCAGAAGCCAGGCTCTGGCCTGAGAGCAGGGGTTCCAGAAAATCACTCGAGGCTCTACCTGGGGTCTCTTGAGCTGTGTCTGGTACCATAACCACAGCCATGGGTAGCTGGGGAACTGCTGTCCAATAGACCCTCCTTCAAAAAGTAAACATCCTGTCCAGAATCCCATAAAGCACGGTATTTCAAGTTCACTAAACTATTCAAAGCACAAAAAGCCTTCCTTCCATGGAAAACTCAGTGATGGTTTTAAAAAAAACACAAAAAAAAGCCCACTACAGCGCACTGCGCTGTAGCAAGCATTCTGCATAAATTAATAATTTACAAGTACCTGAGCAAGTAAAAGTATACACAGCACCGACGGCAGTAGCTCAAAGTTCTTCAAATCATGGTGTTTGAAACATTAAAAAAATTCTAAAAGTTGGTACAAAAAATAACTCCAACTGGAGTTGAGAGAGAGATAGTGCAAACTTCTGTCTTCATTGTTGAACAACGGTGTTGGCTTGCTTCTCACTTTGCATAGGCGATGTGGGTGGCTCTGGGCACTTGATGGGGCTGTTTGGAAGCAGGTCTGCAGGAAGAGCAACCAGAGAGTAGGAAACAAAACTGTAGTTAGAGGCCCTGCCAGCGATTTCTGCAGACACAGATGCCCGGGTTGGAGATGCCTTTTCTTGCACTGTGACGTGCTTCCAGGGTCAGACCCCACCCCCTGCCCTGGGGGCTGGAGACCCCTCTTGCTTTCAGCAGGAATTGCAGATCCCAGAGGGGACCTCGCCGAGGGCTGCAGCAGCTTCAGCCGTTTAGGACCCTTTCCAAAGCTACTGCTCCCGTCCGTCCATGGGAGAAGAGTGCCATTCAAAGAAAAAAGGTGCAAGCCACAGAGGTGAGCCTCACATGTAGCTTTAAAATTTGTAGCTTTAAGTCTTAAGTAAAAATAGATAAAACTAACTTTAGTCATGTTTCACTTAACCCACTCTATCCAGAGTAACCCACTCTATCCAGAGTAATAGTATTTCAATGTGTCACCAACATACAGAATTATTAATGATATAGTTGACATGTTGGGGTACTGACTCTTCAAAATCCACTGTGGGGAATTTCCTGGTGGTCCAGTGGTTAGGACGCCGTGCTTCCACTACAGTGGGCACGGGGTCGATCCCTGGTTGGGGAACTAAGATCCCGCATGCTGCGAGGTATGGCCCAAAAAAAAAAATCCAGCATGTATTTGCATTGCCAGCATATCTTATCTTCCACCAGCCACAGTGTGCCCAGCGGCTACTGTATTAGTGCAGCTCCAGAGCAAAGCTGGGCATGTGGGATCCCTCGGAAATGAACATACAGAGGGTTCTCCTTCCAGGAGGAGACCAAAGCCAGCTTGCACTGATGTCAGCACCTGGCCGCTGCTTGAGGTCATTTAAAAAGAGAGCCTTCCCCAGAGGATCTAAACAGACATTTCTCCAAAGACGACACACAGGTGGCCAAAAAGCACATGACAAGATGCTCAACATCACTAATTATCGGAGAAATGTAAATCAAAACTACAATGAGGTATCACCTCACACCGGTCAGAATGGCCATCACCAAAAAACTCTACAACCAATAAATGCTGGAGAGGGTGTGGAGAAAAGGGAACCCTCCTGCACTGCTGGTAGGAGTGTAAACTGGTGCAGCCACTATGTTAAAAAACTAAAAACAGAGTTGCCATATGATCCTGCAGTCCCACTCCTGGGCATATATCTATCTGGAGAAAACCGTAATTCGAAAAGATACATGCACCCCAGTGTTCACTACAGCACCATTCACAACAGCCCAGACACGGAAGCAAACCTCCATGTCCGTCGACATAGAAATGGATAAAGAAGATGTGGTATATACACGATGGAATACTACTCAGCTGTAAAAAAAAAAAGTATGAACTAAGGCCATTTGCAGCCACATGGATGGACCTACAGATTATC
>NW_021703781.1:76105055-76123491 GCF_005190385.1 Monodon monoceros
ATGAACTAAGGCCATTTGCAGCCACATGGATGGACCTACAGATTATCCTACTAAGTGAATGAACTAAGGCCATTTGCAGCCACATGGATGGACCTACAGATTATCCTACTAAGTGAAGTAAGCCAAGGACAAATATCACCTGATATCACTTACGTGTGGCATCTAAAATACGACACAAATGAACTTATCTGCTAAACCAAAAAGACTCACAGACCTAGAGAACAGACTTGTGGTTTCCAAGGGGGAGGGAGGGTGGGGGAGAGAAGTGGGAGTTTGGGGTTAGCAGATGCAAACTATTATATGTAGAATGGATAAACAACGAGGTCCTACTGTAGAGCACAGGGAACCATATTCAATCTCCTATGATAAACCACAATGGAAAGAATATGAAAAAGAATGTATGTATAACTGAATCATTTTGCTGTAAGCAGAAATTAACACTAAATCAACTATACTTCAATAAAATAAATTTAAAAAGAGAGGCCCTTCCCCTCTTCACGTCCATGTAAAGTGGTGTTTTTTTCCTTTTGAACAAGAAAAGTAACTGCAAGATTAGTGGACAAACCACAGTGAAATAATTAGGATGCTCTGGAGTTTTTCTGTACTTGTGTAGTCGGGAATTAAACCACTGTCCTGACCCTTTGACCGGCTTTATCTGAGCTATATTAGGCAGCTACCTCTTTCGTGGGCCAAACATTTTTCCTAAGAGCTGTAATGAAATCATGAGCGTGTAGCATTTCCCTTCAGAGATGCTGAATTACTGAACCCAGGGCCTGGCCAACACCTACCTTTGGTTCTTTGCAGCTCACAAAGCAAGCTGCCTGCTCAGGGGGTAGATGTTTTGGCTGAGGGTTTAACCCATCTGTGTGCTGGTAAATGTTTAACTACCCACCACTGGGGGGAAGGAGGAGGGCCTGATCTATAGCATTTGCTGATTTCCATGATATAAATACTCATGCTCCCAACATGATGTGACTGAACATGAAAGAGATGTGCAGTGGCCACCATGGCATGGCATTTTCATCACACAGGAATGACAGATACAGTAATCTCAAGAATGTGGGTTGCGAGAACTACCATATGACCCAGCAATCCCACTACTGGGCATATACCCTGAGAAAACCATAATTCAAAAAAGAGTCATGCACCCCAATGTTCACTGCAGCTCTATTTACAATAGCCAGGACATGGAAGCAAGCTAAGTAAGTGCCCATCGACAGATGAATGGATAAAGAAGATGTGGCACGTATATACAATGGACTATTACTCAGCCATAAAAGGAAACGAAATTGAGTTATTTGTAGTGAGGTGGATGGACCTAGAGTCTGTCCTACAGAGTGAAGTCAGAAAGAGAAAAACAAATACTGTATGGCTAACACATATATATATGGAATCTAAAAAAATAAATAAAATGGTTCTGAAGGGGCAGGATAGGAATAAAGACAGATGTAGAGAATGGACTTGAGGACACGGGGAGGGGGAAGGGTAAGCTGGGATGAAGTGAGAGAGTAGCACGGACATATACACACTACCAAATGTAAAATAGATAGCTAGTGGGAAGCAGCTGCACAGCACAGGGAGATCAGCTTGGTCTCCCTAGAGGGATGGGATAGGGAGGGTGGGAGGGAGACACAAGAGGGAGGGGGATATATGTATACGTATAGCTGATTTACTTTGTGATACAGCAGAAACTAACACACCATTGTAAAGCAATTATACTCCAATAAAGATGTTAAAAAAATGTGGATTGCTGTAAAATATAGTAAAGAAAAAAATGGAGGTGAGGAGCTTTGAGCATTTCTTACCTTTGTTTTCAATGTAACTGGTATCATTGCCAGCTTATATAATTTTTAAGAATGGCTAGGCTTAACACCTAGCTTGCAAAATTCCTAGAAATTTAATAGTTCTTGCAAAGCAGTGTGGGTTGGCTCCAGCACACCACTGGGTTAAGCCTTGCTGCCCAAGCCCAGATTCAGGGCTGTGCCCTCAACCCCTTGGGGAGGGCGTAGGACATGACCACAGCTGCAGCTGAGTCTTCAAAGGTGATTCCTTGTGCCAGCTGCAGGGGAAGCTCCCGGTCACCCCTGCCCAGCAGCTTCTTTAGCCTGACTTCTTACATTCCCCTTATTTCATCCATGACCCTCCAACCTCACCTCGTGTCTCGGGATCCCAGGGGTTGGGCAGAGGCCATCAAGGTCCAAGTGGGATTTCTGGAGGTAGGTGTCCAGCTTTCATAATATCTCACCACTTGCTGGCTTTCTCTCCCTTGGGGGACATGACGCAGCCCAGATTAACAGGCACAGCTCTGAGGGATCTGTTCTACTTGATCTTGAGTTGATCTCATGGGTAGGCTGGGATCATTGCTAAGAGTGACATGTGATGCCTACAATTATAGCTCCCAGCTGCTTCCTGCTTATTCTTTAGATTCGCCCTCACGTCTGTTTTATATTGTTCCCAGGGGTGGGGAGTGCAGGACGCACAGCCGCCAGCACCACCCCCATGTCCTCCTGTGGCTTGAGAAGCATGGCTCGGTGCAGCTGCGCCCACATAGTTTTGGGGAGAAAAAGAGGGACATGGGTGCATCACACCAACCTGATGGGCGCCCGGCGGAGCCCAGACTCCTGCTGTCCCAGGGTCCTGGCAAGCCGGGTTGTCCTGCTTAAAGGATCTGCAGGCAGAGGCTTCTGAGGAGGGTTTGGCTTACGAGTTCCCTGCAATAAACCACAAGATTATGTCTGATCACCAGCTCCATGAACTTGGACAAGACACTGACCTCAGGAGCTGTTAGAGTCCCCTGGAGAGTGGGATAGAGAGAGCAGAGTGGTTAAGTTGCTACACAGCCCAAGTTTCATTTACTGTAAACTTTTTGAATACGATCATCTAACCGCACAGGTATGGTGGTGGTGCGTGTGTGTGTGTGAGGGTGGGTGACCTGTGTTAAAGATTTAACCATAGCATCATTTAGTTACAGTCACTCAAATATGGGTCTTCAGCTGCCATGCTGTTCCCAGGCCTTGGAAATATAGTTGATGCTGGTGCTTCTGGGCCAGTGTTACCCAGGGGATGTAAACTTTCCTGTGCTTTTAGGCTTCTTTTCAATTTATAAAGGCCTAACATGAGAAGATGGTGAAAATCTTTTCAAAGAACACATTCATTGCCTCAAATTTGCCAGAATCCTGTAACAGAACTTGTTCAGCTGTGGGCGAACCAGACAATGAAGGTGACCATCCTTCACCCATCAGTATGGGGTCAGTAACATCCCTCCATGAAATACACAAAGGTTCTGCTACCAAAATATTTTCTAATAATTCATTCAGAGAGTCACAAACTGGCTTGGAAAATGACACCCAGAAGGAAAACCCAAGACACAGTGGTTTGAGGGACAGATATTGTTCTGTAAGGAAGCTGATGGGGGCGGTGCTGTATTGACCAGAGGCCAGTGAGGGAGTTGGCAAAAGGTGGGCAGAGCATGAACTTGGAGTATCTGCTCTGGGTTTTGTACAAATACCAATACTCTGGGACTCGTGCAAGTCACTTGACTTCTCTGAACCTCAACTTCTCTGTCTGTAAAGTGAGAGAAAACAAGACCCATCTCATAGCACTGTTATGAGGACTAAAGTAATGTATGGGAAGCTCCCAGAATATAGATAACAATGATTAAAAGTCACTTGTGGGACTTCCCTGGTGACGCAGTGGTTAAGACTCCGCGCTCCCAGTGCAGAGGGCCCGGGTTCGATCCCTGTTCGGGGAACTAGATCCCACATGCATGCTGCAACTAAGAGCTTTCATGCGCAACTAAGGAGCACACCTGCCGCAACTAAGACCCGGCACACCCCCCACCCCCAACGCAAAAAAAAAGGCACTTGTGTTCCTGGGGTCCCTTCCTTGGCTACTGTGAGAGTGGGGCTCACTGGAGCCAGGTTGGAAAGTCAGTGAGAGTTGATAACACTCTCTTTTGGGCCCAGGGTGAACATAGGCATCAAGGCACCACCTGCGCTGGTCCTTGGAGCATAGAAGCACTCACACATATACAGAAAGTCTGTAGGAAATGGTGCTAGAAACTCAAGGAAGACAGGACATCCTAATAAACAGATGACCTCATACACTGTCATGGAACTCAGTATTCCATACATCCAGAATACTCAAGATGATTTAAACACATACAAGTTGAACTTCTCATAGTAATCATCCCACTAAAATTATATCTCCGCAGCAATCGGAGCTCAGTTAAAAGAAGGCGACAATATAGTCACAATTTAACATAGCTTTATAAAGCAAAGGAAGCTACCACAGGAGTCTGTCAACCACAGCTGTATGGAAAATACAGCAACTTGAAACAATGGGGAAACTGGGATAGGAAGGAGCCACCGAACAAGGAACAGACTTACAAGTGCCATTTCTACATCAGCTCTCATTAATGGAAATATTAACAGCCTGTTGAATGTAAAATAGAACACAACGTTCACTGGAAATACAGACCATACAATGAGCTCAAGCACCGAAGTCAGGCTGTTTGTTTGTATATCCAACCAGGCTCTGTGCTTACAAGCTCTGAGAGCACACAAGTTATTTAACTTCTTTAAGTTGTAGAGAGGAGATGATGTGAGGGTTCAGGGAGAGATTATCTGTTAATCTCTTAGCATAGAGCCTGGCACACAGCGACCAATACGTGTTAGCTGCTACTGCTTCACAACTACTATTATTGAAGGAGTGAATTCAACCATCTAAAAGCACCATAATCCTCCCAACAAACACTGGGTGATAAACCATGGCACTAAACCAAGCTCCGTTTCCTATAAGGTGGTAGAAAATAATGAGCACGCTAATATGTGGATGTAAAGATGAATGCACGCACCCACATCTGAGGATTAAAGAATTCATTACTAAATGATACTAGCTTTGCCGCTAAGTATGAATAAATATCTAGTCTTGGTAGTAAAGATAATGTCAGGTTTTTATTACACTACTGGAGAAAAAGTGAGATGTATGTTACAGTGTATCACAATATATTTGGATTTATCACGGAACCTTAGGAGATAGGTTGGCCATTCATTCTGGTTTTGCCTGGGACATTCCCAATTTACGGCTGTGTTTAATTTATTAATCATAGACCTTCTCATGTGCCCTGGTTTAGAGGACAAATTATATGGTCACCATAGTGATAAAAGCCCAAACAGCGGAGATATTGATTGAAAGTTCTGATTCAAACCTGGGCTCAGCAGAGGCACCAAGCCCCCTCCCTCCTGCCATGCCCATGACATGGTTTTGATGGAAACATGAAACAGGTAGCTGCCTAGGTAAGATGCCAGCTTCCCACCGGGCCCAACTGGGACAAACTGGCATCATGGAACAGCGGGGTTAGTCAAAGATGATGTATCCTCCTTCCTCAGGGACCAGGCATGGAGCCCATGAAACATTTGCACAGAAGCACCAGCTGCATGTGCCTTGACCTTGCAGAAAGAGGTGGGACTTCCACACTCCCTTTTAGGCATTGCTTTTCAAGCTGCCTTTGCAAAACCTGAACCTGGGCTTTCCCAATGACGTCCGATCCAGCCTGGCCACAAAGAGCCATGGCAATGGAGCTGAGGAATGACTCCAGGCCAAGTTGCTCACACTCAATAAACATTTCTTTAGACTGATTTTCATTTTAAACAAGGAAATGAGTTCAGACCCCCATTTCTCTGCCTTCTCAACTTCTAGGTACTGGAGAAAAATCGAGATCTGTTATTAAATAGAGTTGTCTCATTTCTCCATTTTCTGCTCATGTTTCAGCAAAAGCCACATATTTCAAATTTTGTAGAGGGATGAGAACAAATTTTTAGATCCAAATATAGCCCCTTGCTTTGACCATCACAGAGAATTCTCAGCTGTTATCTCCTTCTGCATGATCAGCAAGAATAAGCGCGTCCTGCTTGTCCAGAGGGATCTCCCCAGGAAGACTGGGTGTTATCACAGGAAAACACCAGAGATGCCACAGAGATCCCTGGTGAGCTCGTGCAGGGCCGGGGGGGGGGGGCGGGCAGCATAAACATTGCTCACCATCTGGCCCATCCCTGGCCCTGTAGAAATACACACTTCACGATAACACCAAGGACAACTGATTCTCTGGGAAATGCCTCAACTTCTTTTTACTCTTTATTCAGAAAAAGCAGAGGTCCTTTAAAGAGCACTTTTACACCTAGCTGAAAGATGTCCCTGGTCCCTTCTTTCTAAAACCACCTGAAAACAGTCAAGAAAATGCACAAGAAGGAGCAAAATTCCACCTCTGAGAAAAATGTATAGCCCCACATGAATATATGAGAAAAGGATGCAAAGTGTCCAGCAGGCTGGGCTGAGGAGAGACCACGGAAGGGACACCTATGTGGCCAACCTGGTGAAATGCAGAGGGGGAGACATCCACCTTGCCTGCCGGGGATAAGAGTACAGAGTGAGCAGATGACGTATGTGTGTCAGGGCTGAAGGAGCAGCAGATGAGCCCAACCATCTGTGCACACCTGGAGCAGGGGAGGGGACCTGGCAGGGTCTCTGCCGAAATCAGGGGAGGCCAAACCACCACTATCCCTCAAAGCCCTCTGTCCCACGGCCCCCTGTGAGGTGGGCAATTTGGAGGTGGCCCTGAGTTCTGACCTGGCCTTTCCCCCAACTGTCCTGCAACTGGTTGTTTTTTCCAGGAAGACCTCGCTTCGTTTAAAGAGGAATTTAGATATATTAATCAAAACTACTGAAAGAAGGAAGGAAGGAACCATGATAAACAAAAGGCAAACTAAGAAGCCACTGGCAAAAATGTATACATAAGGACATGAAAAAGGAGCTGGCAAAAGTCAAGTGAAAAGGGAAAGGAAAAAATAAAGCAACAATGCAAACCAAGGACCAAGATGGTACTGAACATAGTCAGCGCTGTGGGGACCAGCTTGAGGGAAATGAGGAGAAGTTCAATGGTAAATGACAAAGACCACAGACAAAGGTGATACAACATATACATAAATGGTGTCACTTACGGGATCTGAACAAATAGTAAAGAGAGAAAAGATACCCAGATTTATTTTGTAAAAACTTTTCTGAAAGAGTCAAGCCTATGGATTGAAAATGTACACTGTTTCCCTGGGTGAATCAGACTTATCAGAATTAAGACGTAATTAATAGGATACAGAGTCATGTCACTTACAAGGAAAAATGAAATAAGCCAGCTTCTGATTTCTTCAGAGCAGATAGAGGAAGCATGCATCTAAGAGTTTCAGGGAAAGAGAGTGTGATCCATTAATTTTATGCCTAAACTGTCATTGAAAAAATAAAGCAACAGCCAAGTGTCTTTGAACATACAAAATTCAGGGAATATACCTCCTAAGAGCTCTTCTGGAAGGAATTCTGGAAGTCCAATAGAATGAACTTCAGCCAGCCAGGAAAAGAATGGCTCAGTGGCAAGGAGATTAAGCACTAAATCCCTTCAATGTAGACCTAAGGGTAACAAAATTGTGGGAATTATGGCTACAAAACAGAAAGTAAATGTTATTAGCCATAATAATATAGACATTCTAGAACTAATCAAAGTTGGGAGGTGGATCATCCATTTCCAGATATATGGCAGGCTGAGTTATTTTGACCTACCTTCTCTCTAAAATTGTTGGATAAAATGTATTTAATAGAAGAAATGGACAAATTCTTAGTAAGGTACAATCTCCCAAGACTGAATCAGGAGAAGTAGAAAATATGAACAGACTAATCACATGTACTGAAATTGAAACTGTGATTAGAAAACTTTCAACAAACAAAAATCCAGGACCAGATGGCTTCACAGGCGAATTCTATCAAACACTGAAGAAGAGTTAACACCTATCCTTCTGAAACTCTTCCAAAAAATTGCAGAGGAAGGAACACTTCCAAACTCGTTCTATGAGGCCACCATCACCCTGATACCAAAACCAGACGAAGATAGGTACAACAAAAAAAGAAAATTACAGACCAATATCACTGATGAACGTAGACTCAAAAATCCTCAACAAAATACTAGCAAACTGAATCCAACAACACATTAAAAGGATCATACACCATGATCAAGTGGCATTTATCCCATGGATGCAAGGATTTTTCAATATCCACAAATCAGTGATACACTATGTCAAAAAACTGAAGAATAAAAACCATATGATCATCTCGATAGATGCAGAAAAATCTTTTGACAAAATTCAACACCGATTTATGATAAAAACTCTCCAGAAAGTGGATGTAGAGGGAACCTACCTCAACATAATAAAGGTCATATATGACAAACCTACAGCTAGCATAATACTCAATGGGGGAGAGCTGAAAGCATTTCCTATAAGATCAGGAACAAGACAAGGATGTCCACTCTCACCACTTTTATTCAACATAGTTTTAGAAGTCCTGGCCATGGCAGTCAGAGACGAAAAAGAAAGAAAAGGAATCCAGATTGGCAAAGAAGAAGTAAAACTGTCACTGTTTGCAGATGACATGATACTATACATAGAAAATCCTAAAGATGCTACCAGAAAACTACTAGAACTCATCAATGAATTCAGTAAAGTTGCAGGATACAAAATTAATACACAGAAATCTGTTGCATTTCTATACACTAACAATAAAAGATCAGAAAGAGAAAGAAACAATCCCATTTACCATCACATCAAAAAGAGTAAAATATCTAGAAATAAACCTACCTAAGGAGGCAACTACTCCAAAAACTATGATGCTGATGAAAGAAATCGAAGATGACACAAACAGATGGAAAGATATACCATGTTCTTGGATTGCAAGCATCAATATTGCCAAAATGACTATACTACCCAAGGCAATCTACAGATTCAATGCAATCCCTATCAAATTACCAATGGCATTTTTCACAGAACTAGAGCAAGAAAATTTTAAATTTGTATGGAGACACAAAAGGCCCTGTACAGCCAAAGCAATCTTGAGAAAGAAAAACAGAGCTGGAGGAATCAGGTTCCCTGACTTCAGACTATACTACAAAGTCATAGTCATCAAAACAGTATGGTACTGGCACAAAACAGAAATACAGATCAATGGAACAGGATAAAAAGTCCAGAAAGAAACACACGCACCTATGGTCAATTAATCTATGACACAGGAGGCAAGACTATATGGAGAAAAGACAGTCTCTTCAGTAAATGGTGCTGGGAAAACTGGACAGCTACATGTAAAAAAATGAAATTAAAACATTCTCTAACAGCATAAACAAAAATAAACTCAAAATGGATTAAAGACCTAGATGTAAGACTGGATAGGCAGAACACACTTTGACATAAATCACAGCAAGATCTTTTTTGATCCTTCTCCTAGAGTGATGGAAATAAAAACAAAAATAAACAAATGGGACCTAATTAAACTCAAAAACTTTTGTATAGCAAAGGAAACCATAAACAGAATGAGAAGACAACCCACAGAGTGGGAGAAAATATTTGCAAATGATGTGACCAACAAGGGATTAATCTCCAAAATTTACAAACAGCTCACGTGGCTCAATATCAAAAAAACAAACAACCCAATCAAAAAATGGGCAGAAGACCTAAACAGATATTTCTTCAAAGAAGATATACAGATGGCCAAGAGGCACATGAAAAGATGCTCAACATTACTATTATTAGAGAAATGCAAATCAAAACTACAATGAGATATCACCTCACACCAGTCAGAATGGCCATCATCAAAAAGTCTACAGACAATAAATGCTAGAGAGGGTGTAGAGCAAAGGGAACCCTCTTACACTGTTAGTGGGAATGTAAATTGATACAGCCACTATGGAGAACAGTATGGAGGTTCCTTAAAAAACTAAAAATAGAGCTCCTATATGATCTAGCAATCCTACTCCAGGGCATGTATCCTGAGAAAACCATGGTTCAGAAAGATACATGCACCCCAATGTTCATTGCAGTGCTGTTTACAATAGCCAAGAAATGGAAGCAACCTAAATGTCCATCAACAGATGAATGGATAAAGATGTGGTACATATTTGAGATGGAATATTACTCAGCCATTAAAAAGAATGAAATTTGGACGAGGGGATGATGGCGGAAGAGCAAGATGCGGAGATCACCTTCCTCCCCACAGATACACCAGAAATACAGCTACACGTGGAACACCTCCTACAGGACACCTACTGAACGTTGGCAGAAGACCTCAGACCTCCCAAAAGGCAAGAAAGTCCCCACGTACCTGGGTAGGGCAAAAGAAAAAAGAATAAACAGAGACAAAAGGATAGGGACGGGCCCTGCACCAGTGGGAGGGAGCCGTAAAGGAGGAAAAGTTTCCACACACTAGAAGCCCCTTCGCGGGCGGAGACTGTGGGTGGCGGAGGGGGGAGCTTCGGGGCCGCGGAGGAGAGCACAGCAACAGGGGTGCGGGGGGCAAAGCGGGGAGATTCCAGCGCAGAGGATCAGGGCCGACTGGCACTCACCAGCCTGAGAGGCTTGTCTGCTCACCCGCTGGGGCGGGCGGGGCTGCGAGCTGAGGCTCAGGCTTCGGTTGGAGCGCCGGGAGAGGACTGGGGTTGGCTGCGTGAACACAGCCTGCAGGGGGCTAGTGCGCCACGGCTAGCCGGGAGGGAGTCCAGAGAAAAGTCTGGAGCTGCCGAAGAGGCAAGAGACTTTTTCTTCCCTCTTTGTTTCCTGGTGCGCAAGGAGAGGGGATTAAGAGCGCTGCTTAAAGGAGCTCCAGAGACGGGCGCGAGCCGCGGCTATCAGCATGGACCCCAGAGACGGGCATGAGACGCTAAGGTTGCTGCTGCCGCCACCAAGAAGCCTGTGTGCGAGCACAGGGCACTATCCACACCCCACTTCCGGGGAGCCTGTGCAGCCCGCCACTGCCAGGGTCTCGGGATCCAGGGACAACTTCCCCGGGAAAACGCACGGCGCACCTCCGGCTGGTGCAACGTCACGTTGGCCTCTGCCACCACAGGCTCGCCCCTTACCTGCACCCCTCCCTCCCCCCGGCCTGAGTGAGCCAGAGCCCCCGAATCAGTGGCTCCTTTAACCCCGTCCTGTCTAAGCGAAGAACAGACGCCCTCCGGCGACCTACATGCAGAGGTGGGGCCAAATCGAAAGCTGAACCCCTGGGAGCTGTGAGAACAAAGAAGAGAAATGGAAATCTCTCCCAGCAGCCTCAGGAGCAGTGGATTAAAGCTCCACAATCAACTTGATGTACCCTGCATCTGTGGAATACCTGAATAGACAACGAATCATCCCAAATTGAAGAGGTGTACTTTGAGAGCAAGATTTATGATTTCTTCCCCTTTTCCTCTTTTTGTGAGTATGTATGTGTATGCTTCTGTGTGAGATTCTGTCTGTATAGCTTTGCTTCTACCATTTGTCCTAGTGTTCTATCCGTCCGTTTTTAAAAATTTTTTTCTTAATACCTACTTTTTATTTTAATAACTTTATATTTTATCTTACTTTATTTTATTTTATTTTACTTTATTTTCTTTCTTTCTTTTTTCCTTCCTTCCCTCCTTCCTTCCTTCCTTCCTCCCTCCCTCCTTTCTTTCTTTCTTTCTTTCCTTCCTTCCTTCCTTCTTTCTTTCCTTCTTTCTACTTTTACTAATTCTTTCTTTCTACTTTTTCTCCCTTTTATTCTGAGCTGTGGGGATGAAAGGCTCTTGGTACTGCAGCCAGGAGTCAGTGCTGTGTCTCTGAGGTGGGAGAGCCAACTTCAGGACACTGGTCCACAAGAGGCCTCCCAGCTCCACATAATATCAAACAGCGAAAATCTCCCAGAGATCTCCATCTCAACACCAGCACCCAGCTTCACTCAACGACCAGCAAGCTACGGTGCTGGACATCCTATGCCAAACAACTAGAAAGACAGGAACACAACCCCACCCATTAGCAGAGAGGCTGCCTAAAATCATAATAAGTCCACAGACACCACAAAACACACCACCAGATGTGGACCTGCCCACCAGAAAGACAAGATCCAGCCTTATCCACCAGAACACAGGCACTAGTCCCCTCCACCAGGAAGCCTACACAACCCACTGAACCAACCTTAGCCACTGGGGACAGACACCAAAAACAATGGGAACTACGAACCTGCAGCCTGCAAAAAGGAGACCCCAAACACAGTAAGATAAGCAAAATGAGAAGACAGAAAAACACAGCAGATGAAGGAGCAAGATAAAAACCCAACAGGCCTAACAAATGAAGAGGAAATAGGCAGGCTACCTGAAAAAGAATTCAGAATAATGATAGTAAAGATGATCCAAAATCTTCGTAATAGAATAGACAAAATGCAAGAAACATTTAACAAGGACCTAGAAGAACTAAAGATAAAACAAACAACGATGAACAACACAATAAATGAAATTAAAATACTCTAGATGGGATCAATAGCAGAATAACTGAGGCAGAAGAATGGATAAGTGACCTGGAAGATAAAATAGTGGAAATAACTACTGCAGAGTAGAATAAAGAAAAAAGAATGAAAAAAACTGAGGACAGTCTCAGAGACCTCTGGGACAACATTAAACGCACCAATATTTGAATTATAGGGGTCCCAGAAGAAGAAGAGAAAAAGAAAGGGACTGAGAAAATATTTGAAGAGATTATAGTTGAAAACTTCCCTAATATGGGAAAGGAAATAGTTAATCAAGTCCAGGAAGCACAGAGAGTCCCATACAGGATAAATCCAAGGAGAAATATGCCAAGACACATATTAATCAAACTGTCAAAAATTAAATACAAAGAAAACATATTAAAAGCAGCAAGGGAAAAACAACAAATAACACAGGGAATCCCCATAAGGTTAACAGCTGATCTTTCAGCAGAAACTCTGCAAGCCAGAAGGGACTGGCAAGACATATTTAAAGTGATGAAGGAGAAAAACCTGCAACCAAGATTACTCTACCCAGCAAGGATCTCCTTCAGATTTGATGGAGAAATTAAAACCTTTACAGACAAGCAAAAGCTGAGAGAGTTCAGCACCACCAAACCAGCTTTACAACAAATGCTCAAGGAACTTCTCTAGGCAAGAAACACAAGAGAAGGAAAAGACCTACAATAACGAACCCAAAACAATTAAGAAAATGGGATTAGGAACATACATATCGATAACTACCTTAAATGTAAATGGACTAAATGCTCCCACCAAAAGACACAGATTGGCTGAATGGATACAAAAATAAGACCCATACACATGCTGTCTACAAGAGACCCACTTCAGACCTAGAGACACATACAGACTGAAAGTAAGGGGATGGAAAAAGATATTCCATGAAAATGGAAACCAAAAGAAAGCTGGAATAGCAATTCTCATATCAGACAAAATAGACTTTAAAATAAAGACTATTAGAAGAGACAAAGAAGGACACTACCTAATGATCAAGGGATTGATCCAAGAAGAAGATATAACAATTGTAAATATTTATGCACCCAACATAGGAGCACCTCAATACATAAGGCAAATACTAACAGCCATAAAAGGGAAATTGACAGTAACACATTCATAGTAGGGGACTTTAACACCCCACTTTCACCAATGGACAGATCATGCAAAATGAAAATAAATAAGGAAACACAAGCTTTAAATGATACATTTAACAAGATGGACTTAATTGATATTTATAGGACATGCCATCCAAAAACAACAGAATACACATTTTTCTCAAATGCTCATGGAACATTCTCCAGGAGAGATCATATCTTGGGTCACAAATGAAGCCTTGGTAAATTTAAGAAAATGGAAATTGTATCAAGTACCTTTTCCAACCACAACACTATGAGACTAGATATCAATAACAGGAAAAGATCTGTAAAAAATACAAACACATGGAGGCTAAACAATACACTACTTAATAATGAAGTGGTCACTGAAGAAATCAAAGAGGAAATTAAAAAATACCAATAAACAAATGACAATGGAGACACGATGACCCAAAACCTATGGGATGCAGCAAAAGCAGTTCTAAGAGGGAAGTTTATAGCAATACAATCCTACCTTAAGAAACAGGAAACATCTCGAATAAACAACCTAACCTTGTACCTAAAGCAATTAGAGAAAGAAGAACAAAAAAAACCCAAAGTTAGCAGAAGGAAAGAAATCATAAAAATCAGATCAGAAATAAATGAAAAAGCAATGAAGGAAATGATAGCAAAGGTCAATAAAACTAAAGGCTGGTTCGTTGAGAAGATAAACAAAATTGATAAACTATTAGCCAGACTCATCAAGAAAAAAAGGGAGAAGACTCAAATCAATAGAATTAGAAATGAAAAAGGAGAAGTAACAACTGACACTGCAGAAATACAAAAGATCATGAGACATTACTACAAGCAACTCTATGCCAATAAAATGGACAACCTGGAAGAAATGGACAAATTCTTAGAAAGGCACAACCTGCCAAGACTGAATCAGGAAGAAATAGAAAATATGAACAGACCAATCACAAGCACTGAAATTAAAACTGTGACTAAAAATCTTCCAACAAACAAAAGCCCAGGACCAGACGGCTTCACAGGCAAATTCTATCAAACATTTAGGGAAGAGCTAACACCTATCCTTCTCAAACTCTTCCAAAATATAGCAGAGGGAGGAACACTCCCAAACTCATTCTACGAGGCCACCATCACCTTGATACCAAAACCAGACAAGGATGTCACAAAGAAAGAAAACTACAGGCCAATATCACTGATGAACATAGATGCAAAAATCCTCAACAAAATACTAGCAAACAGAATCCAACAGCACATTAAAAGGATCATACACCATGATCAAGTGGGGTTTATTCCAGGAATGCAAGGATTCTTCAATATATGCAAATCAATCAATGTGATAAACCATATTAACAAATTGAAGGAGAAAAACCATATGATCATCTCAATAGATGCAGAGAAAGCTTTCGAGAATATTCAACACCCATTTATGATAAAAACCCTGCAGAAAGTAGGCATAGAGGGAACTCTCCTCAACATAATAAAGGCCGTATATGACAAACCCACAGCCAACATCGTCCTCAATGGTGAAAAACTGAAAGCATTTCCACTAAGATCAGGAACAAGACAAGGTTGCCCACTTTCACCACTCTTATTCAACATAGTTTTGGAAGTTTTAGCCACAGAAATCAGAGAAGAAAAGGAAATAAAAGGAATCCAAATCAGAAAAGAAGAAGTAAAGCTGTCACTGTTTGCAGATGACATGATACTATACATAGAGAATCCTAAAGATGCTATCAGAAAACTACTAGAGCTAATCAATGAATTTGGTAAAGTAGCAGGATACAAAATTAATGCACAGAAATCTCTGGCATTCCTATACACTAATGATGAAAAATCTGAAAGTGAAATCAAGAAAACACTCCCATTTACCATTGCAACAAAAAGAAAATATTTACGAATAAACCTACCTAAGGAGACAAAAGACATGTATGCAGAAAACTATAAGACACTGATGAAATTAAAGAGGATACAAACAGATGGAGAGATATACCATGTTCTTGGATTGGAAGAATCAACATTGTGAAAATGACTCTACTACCCAAAGCAATTTACGGATTCAATGCAATCCCTATCAAACTACCAATGGCATTTTTCACAGAACTAGAACAAAAAATTTCACAATTTGTATGGAAACACAAAAGAACCCGTATAGCCAAAGCAATCTTGAGAAAGAAAAATGGAGCAGGAGGAATCAGGCTCCCTGACTTCAGACTATACTACAAAGCTACAGTAATCAAGACAGTATGGTACTGGCACAAAAACAGAAATATAGATCAATGGAACAGGATAGGAAGCCCAGAGATAAACCGACGCACATATGGTCACCTTATCTTTGACAGAGGAGGCAGGAATGTACAGTGGAGAAAGGACAGCCTCTTCAATAAGTGGTGATGGGGAAGCTGGACAGGTACATGTAAAAGTATGAGATTAGATCACTCCCTGACACCATACACAAAAATAAGCTCAAAATGGATTAAAGACCTAAATGTAAGGCCAGAAACTATGAAACTCTTAGAGGAAAACATAGGCAGAACACTCTAAGACATAAATCACAGCAAGATCATTTTTGACCCCCCTCCTAGAGAAATGGAAATAAAAACAAAAATAAACAAATGGGACCTAATGAAACCTCAAAGCTTTTGCACAGCAAAGGAAACCATAAACAAGACCAAAAGACAACCCTCAGAATGGGAGAAAATATTTGCAAACGAAGCAACTGACAAAGGATTAATCTCCAAAATTTACCAGCAGCTCATGCAGCTCAATAACAAAAAAACAAACAACCTAATCCAATAATGGGCAGAAGACCTAAATAGACATTTCTCCAAAGAAGATATACAGACTGCCAACAAACACATGAAAGAATGCTCAATCATCATCAATCATTAGAGAGATGCAAATCAAAACTACAATGAGATATCATCTCACACCAGTCAGAATGGCCAACATCAAAAAATCTAGAAACAATAAATGCTGGAGAGGGTAGAAAAGGGAACACTCTTGCACTGCTGGTGGGAATGTGAATTGGTACTGCCATTATGGAGAACAGTATGGAGGTTCCTTAAAAAACTAAAAATAGAACTACCATATGACCCAGCAATCCCACTACTGGGCATATACCCTTAGAAAACCATAATTCAAAAAGAGTAATGTACCAAAATGTTCATTGCAGCTCTATTTATAATAGCCCGGAGATGGAAACAACCTAAGTGTCCATCATCGGATGAATGGATAAAGAAGATGTGGCACATATATACAATGGAATATTACTCAGCCATAAGAAGAAACGAAATTGAGCTATTTGTAATGAGGTGTATAGACCTAGAGTCTGTCATACAGAGTGAAGTAAGTCAGAAAGAGAAAGACAAATACCGTATGCTAACACATATATATGGAATTTAAGAAAAAAAGTGTCATGAAGAACGTAGGGGTAAGACAGGAATAAAGACACAGACCTACTAGAGAATGGACTTGAGGATATGGGGAGGGGGAAGGGTAAGCTGTGACAAAGAGAGAGAGAGGCATGGACATATATATTACTACCAAACGTAAGGTAGATAGCTAGTGGGAAGCAGCCTCATAGCACAGGGAGATCAGCTCGGTGCCCTGTGACCGCCTGGAGGGGTGGGATAGGGAGGGTGGGAGGGAGGGGGACGCAAGAGGGAAGAGATATGGGAACATATGTATATGTATAACTGATTCACTTTGTTATAAAGCAGAAACTAATACACTGTTGTAAGGCAATTATATTCCAATAAAGATGTAAAAAAAAAAAAGAATGAAATTTGCAGCAACATGGATGGAACTGGGGACTATCATACTGAATAAAGTCAGAGAAAAACAAATAACATATGATATCGCTTATATGAAGAATTAAAAAAATTATACAAATGAACTTATTACAAAACAGAAACAGACTCACAGGCTTAGAGAACGAACTTATGGTTACCAGGGGTAAGGGTGGGTGGGGGAGGGATAGATTGGGAGGTTGGGATTGACATGTACATACTACTATATATAAAATAGATAACCAACAAGGACCTACTATATAGCACAAGGAACTCTGTTCAATATTCTGTAATAACCTTAATGGGAAAAGAACTTGAAAAGGAATAGATACACGTATATACATGTATAACTGAGTCACTTTGCTGTACACCTGAAACTAACACAACATTGTTAATCAACTTTACTACAACATAAACTAAAAAATCAAAAAAATAAAAATAACACTAATAACTCATTACATGTTAACATAAATAATATTTCTTAATGAAAAACTATAGTTTTTGATATAAAAATAAATTCAGCGAGAAGAAAAAAATATTAAAATGTTTCTTAAAAGCATCAAAGAGCTACAAGATAGCAAGATGTTATCAGGCCAACATGTAAGTGAAAGGAGAAGCCCAGAGGGGTCAGTAGTACACTGAAGCCATAGGCATTTGCCAAATTAGGGAAACCTGGGTTTTGGTTTTGATACCCTTTTAAGGTGAGGGATGCAGGAGTCGAAGGTCCGCACCTGCCTCAGTTCAGTAGGGCACCATTCTCTTCCTGACCTCTCCCTGATAAAGTTGGGCCCTGCAAAGGACTGTACCTCAGGGTAAGAATATTCTAGAAGCAAACACATACTACTGTCCATCCCTAGCAGACACAAGAAGAGTTCTCTTGGTGCTGGGCAGACCAACCTATAACCACAAATTGCCCCTGAGGACCTGAAGCTGACATCACATCATCTGGGTGGCTCATAAGTCCTGAACCATTTCAAGGGGCCTCAAGCTGGTGCTGCCCTGGGCACCTGACAGAGGTAAATTACACCCTCTCTGGAGGAACAGACTTCATCCTAGACCTGAAAGAGCTCCCAGAGAATTTTCCAGAAAATTGAGTAGCTCACAGTAAATGACCAAGCATCCAAAGAAGCAAGGGATCATGAGAGAGGGAGAGGGAGGGGGAGAGAGAGAGAGAGAGAGAGAGAGAGAGAG
>NW_021703781.1:76123891-76176346 GCF_005190385.1 Monodon monoceros
GGGGGAGAGGGGGGGAGAGAGGGGGAGAGAGAGAGAGAGAGGGACAGAGAGAGGGACAGAGAGAGGGACAGAGAGAGGGAGAGAGAGGGAGGGGGAGAGAGAGAGAGGGGGAGAGAGGGGGAGAGGGAGGGAGGGAGGGAGAGAGAGAGGAAGAGAGAGGGAGAGAGAGGGAGGGAGGGAGGGAGAGAGAGGGAGGGAGAGAGCGAGTGAGCGAGCAATAAAAAACTCAGCAGTAACACACCCAAAGAGTTTAGATTTGGGAATTATTGGAACAAATTTTCTTACTGTATTTAAAAGACAAGCCTCATGTCTGCATAAGAACCAAAGAGAACATCCAGAAACAAAAAGTAAAACACAGCTGAGTTTAAGTACACATTTTGTTATGCTTAGTTTAATACCATTTATGTAAACTGAAAAACACAAAATACTATATATTTTCACGTATACCTATTTACGTAAAAATATTTGAAAGGTGCTATAGAAAATCAACACCAAACTTAGGACAGAGATTATACCTGGAGGGGGGCTGAGGTAGTCTATATTGTTTAATTTTTCCTTTTTTTTTAAAAAAGAAATGTATGCATATTATATACCTGAAATTTAAATAGGTGTATACATAGAAAAACAGGTAACAATGGTTATTTCTATGTAGTATAAATATGGGTGAATTTTAGATCATTTTTACTTTTATATATTTTAAATACAGGTATTCCCCAATATTTGAAAGTTCCCTTTACCTCACTTTTACAAAAGACCTACATTAGTACCTGTTTTCACTTAACTGAAAGAAATCCAAAGAGGACCTTTGCTTTTACAAAAACAGGCAAAAAGCAAAAAAAAGCTTTCAGCGTTTTTTTGGGCAGCAGCCATTGTAGAGACAGCTCACCCTGAGCAGGGGGAGGGGCCCCACTAAGGTCCTTCCCTGTGAACTACACTCAGCATCTCAGCATCAAGCTGCCAGAGCTCTGAACCGTGTCTGCGAGCATCTGTGCTTCATCTCGATTTATTTTTTGCATCCCTTAACAATATGTGTCCCAAGGTAATCGCTTCTTTACTTTATGCCATTTTGGCTTATAAAGGGTTTCACAGGAATGCTCTGCTTTCAGATAGCAGGGAAATCTGTATTTAAAATATTAACAATAAAAGAATTAATTTTCTTTTTTATAAATTTATTTTTGGCTGCGTTGGGTCTTTGTTGCTGTGCATGGGCTTTCTCTAATTGCAGCGAGCGGGGGCTACTCTTTGTTGCGGTGTGTGGGCTTCTCATTGCGGTGGCTTCTCTTGTTGAGGAGCACGGGCTCTAGGTGCACGGGCTCAGTAGTTGTGGCACGCGGGCTCTAGAACGCAGGCTCAGTAGTTGTGGCATATGGGCTCAGTAGTTGTGGCTCGCGGGCTCTAGAACGCAGGCTCAGTAGTTGTGGCGCACGGGCTTAGTTGCTCCGTGGCATGTGGGATCTTCCCGGACCAGGGCTCGAGCCCATGTCCCCTGCATTGGCAGGCAGATTCTTAACCACTGTGCCACAAGGGAAGCCCCAGAATTAATTTCAATCTTTGGGCCAAAGGAAAAAACCAAAGAGAAAACATAGACTATTTAAAAATTATAAATATGGAAAACACTACAAGTTAGAGTAAGTACAGACAGAGCAGTGTTTGGGAAATTCCTAGACTTACATGCCATGTAATCAAGTATGAATAAAAGTATGAATAAAAATGAAATAATGATCTAAGAAGTTAGAGAAAGAAAATAAACCTAAAAATGGAAGTGATAAAGATAAAAGCAGAAAATTAGTAAAATAAAAAATTAATTACTATCATTTAGCAAAGACATTACAGACATTCTAATAATGTTAGATATTTTCATTTAATTATCACAAAGTCCAATGAGAGAGATGTTATCTGAGATTTGTAGATGGGAAATGAAAGTAATGAAAGTAATGTTTCTGTGGTCTAACAATAGTAAAAGGAAAGTCATATATAAAATCTAGAGCTGGTTCTTTGGGGGTAGGAGGAGTTGAGGAGAAACGAGGTAAATCTAATAAAGAAAAGATAAGCCAATAATGGACAAATAAGTACACAAATACAATGAACAGTGTTGAGGGTTAGTTAGGTGGTCATCTAGAAAAATAAAGTTGGATTCCTACTTCATTTTATACACTAAAGAGCAGATGGATCAAATATTTAAATGTGAAGAAAAGATCATGAAGGTATAAGAAATAGAAAAACATATTTGTAACCTTTGGGTAGACAAGCCTTTCTAAACATGACAATAAAAAGTGGCAGGGCTTCCCTGGTGGCGCAGTGGTTGAGAGTCTACCTGCCAATGCAGGGGACACGGGTTCGTGCCCCGATCCGGGAAGATACCACATGCCGCGGAGCGGCTGGGCCCGTGAGCCATGGCCACTGAGCCTGCGCGTCCGGAGCCTGTGCTCCGCAATGGGAGAAGCCACAGCAGTGAGAGGGCCACGTACAGAGAAAAAAAAAAGTGGCAAAGGAGGCGACAACACAGTTTATGAAAAAGGCAAAAAAACAAATGGATTTTAAACCTGTGGAAAGATCTTACATCTCATTTTTAGGAAGAAAAATGTAGATACTTTTTTTTCCAACCTATCACGTTGGCAAAGATAAAAAAAATCTCTGAACGCACTATATTGGTGAAGACCTGGGGAACAGAAATTGGGACGACTCCTTTAGAAGCATTTCTGCCTCATCTACCAAATTTCTAAATGCGTATGGCCTTTGATCAGCAATTGTGCTCCCAGGAATTTATCCCACGTATATCATCATGCGTCGGCCCAAGGTACCTGGGCAAGAATATGCCTGTTTGAAGTAGCAAATGATTGGAAACCACCCATGTGGCCATCAGTAAGGGACTGGTTAAAGAATCTACGGTGTGGTTCTACCATGAAATACTACACAGCCAGTGAAAAGGATGAGGTAGATCTGGAATAACCAAAGTGGAAAGAAGTACGGAGTGTGCTGCCATTTGAGTCCACAACAAGGAGCTAAGGTTTGAAATAAGAGTGATAGCAAGGTGATGGTTGCTGAAGAGGCGTGACGGGCCGCCAGGTTTCACTGTACCTTCCTCTCCAATTTTGAGTGTCTGAAATTTCCAAATTTTCCATAATCTCTCACTCTGCAGAGAGAGACAGGTGGAAGAGACTTTTCACTGTATTCTAAATTACATTTTACAAAAGCCTAGTAGCAATGATTGCTTCTGGGAAGGGAGCCTGATGACAAACGTGGGAGAGAGACTGTTTTCTAATAACCCTTTACACTGTTGGAATTTTTTACTTATAGGCATCCATTGTTTGTTACAAAATATAAAGGTAAAGTATCAGGCATCCATTTTGTTCATGTACAATCTGGGTGTTTATAGTAACAGAAGTGAGTGGAAAACAAACATGCCATTGATTACTGTAATGAGTTAAACGGCTTCCCTCTGAAGTTATTTCTCTCCAGGGAGATAAGGGTGCTTCCACGTGCAGTACCTTTAGAGACATCAGATGGGTTTGTCATGTAAATATTAGTGTAATTTCTACAACATGGCATTTCTTGTGGTTGTTACTGGTATAAAGTCAAGTGTCTTCAATGCTAAAGGCTGAGAAATTTTTCTTAAACTGACTTCATGTCCTATGCAAGTGTTTCCTACAACTTGTGTGACTAGTACTTTGTAAAACTTGTTTACGCTTCAATTGTACATAGTATTTTTTAAAGAAATGTATTTTTATTTAGATACCTTCAAAGTTGAATTCCTCTGTGTGAAGCATTGTAAAATGATACATTTCTCTTTTGAGTGTCATTCCGGTTGTACAAAGGTTTTCACTGGTTCCGTATTTCTACAGTTACTGACAAGCATGTCACACTGACTTTATCCTACATATAGTTGGCGTTTCAAATAAATGGCTTGGATAGAGAAAAAAAAAATCAGTGTATGATATGAAACCCAACAAATTTTAGCTGAAGTTTCTGGGAGTACTGGGCAGGCAGAGGTTAGCAGGAGTCCAAAACCTTGGTAACTACACTTTACATTTATAGGAGTAAGGGGCTCCAACTTCGGCTAACCCATGACTCACTGATATGGCAGCCCCTCCCCACCCCCCCGGGAGTAAGTGAGCCAGTGACAAGGCTTATTATTTACTACTGAAAATTCACATCAATTCAGCATATTTCCTACACGTCTACTGTGTTCAAGGGCCTGGGTTGAGGTGTACCTGGAGATGAATAACTGAGTCTTGTGCCTTCTGAAACGGGGCAGGACAGGTGTCCGGGTAACTCTGGGCTGAGGCAGCAGGTGAGTAAGGAGACCCCTGGGAGGACTGCAGAAAGGCTCAGGAGCGCGGGGGGGGGGGTCTCAGAGAACACCTGGGCAAAAGGGTGAAATCTGGGGAGCACAGAGAAGGCACAGAGGACGCTTCCCAGCACGTTTTCTCGGTTATTAGCTTTAGGTTTCCCTAAAGTAACGAAGGCTTTTATAATGATCAGTTTTCTTGTATTAACATCTCACTTCTTTGGGAGAACATCTCGATGAATGGATTCTTGTGAGTGCTGGTTTAAGTGTCGGACACCCACACAGGTCACAAGGGTGCAAATCCTCTTTCAAATCCATTCAGATACTGAATTCATTCTGTTGAAGATGACTTTGAAAGTTTGGGCTCAACCTCAGAGTGACCAGCTATCACCTGATGGTTCCTCAATCATGGTCTAAAGTAATATTTTTGGCTCCTATTTATATCCTTATAAAGCATTTATGAATGAGTAGTTATTCTCACGAATAAGAGCCTGTGTTAATTGTTCATCACTCTTTGTGTGGTCTGGGAGAGGGAAGGCTCCTTGAAATAGCTCTCCCCCGCTCCCTCTGAGGCTACGTAAGCCAAGTCTGATTGCTCTACAGTCTTAGAAGAGATGTACAAGATTGGCTAGTCTTGTTTTACAAAATACGGTGTGTTGTATGTTCTACAGACACAGGTAAGGTGTGGATGAGGAGAAATGTCATGTTTGTCAGAAACGCTGGACTGAAAATCTCCACCTCTACAAAAAATGCATGGAGGATTTTTCATTTAAGATGCTGCGAACGTCCGGAATGCAATGCAACTACTGCTATGGTTCTGAACAAGGGCTGGTTCCAAGAAAGACAATATTAGACAAGAATGGCTGGAGTATGACACTGTTACAAGCAAAAGCAAAGAGAAATGCAAGATTTTCTTGTTATAGTCTGAGGCTCTGCACGATGCCAGAAGGTACCCCCACCCCCCCGCCCTTCACCTTTATCTCTGTGGCAAAAGTGGGGAAAAATGAACAAAAGATCATCAAGGGAGTCAGTGATGTGAAACACACTCATCATGCCAGTCCTCCTGCAGTTTCTGCCTCCCTCCCCTCTCTCCAGCCACCTGCTCGTGCACCCATTTTAAGACTGCAGGTGGAGAACATGGGCTTGAGCCCTGGCTCTCCTGCTTTGGGGGGTCTTGCTATTTGGCCTCACTTTGCCTCGTCTCCTCCTCTGTCCGATGGGGCTGTTGGCGCCGTCTGTCTCGTAGGCCTCCTTGAGTGCGTTAGAAACGCCTGCCAGGTGCTTAGCCCGGGAGCATCAGCCACATAACTGGCGCTCAACACGTGCTTTGCTGTTTCATAACAATTCAAAACACAACTGAGAAGCTCCTTATACCAAAACACTTAGTAAAATAACTCAAACACACATAGGCATGTATAGGCCACTTGGTTATAAGAATAGAAATTAATCCTGCCATTGCTGAGATTTCTGCAGTGCAGACCAGTGGTGCCAGAAACAGGGCTGGTAAATATTCTCACAGGCCCATCTGCCGTCTCAGGAAAGGACTTTAATTCAGCAAAAATCTAAGAGACAGATTCGGTCGTCGTTTTTTGCTTCCTATTGTTCTAGTAAAGAAGCTAATCTGACTGGCAAAACAATCTTAACCAGTCAGTTCAGTAGTATGACTCACTGATAAGATTCCACGGAGAAAAAGCACGTCCTAACATTTTCCAGGAAACTAAGGGCTTAAAAAAATAAAGCAGTCCAGATCAAGTATGACCACACATCAGCACGTCTAGTTCAAATGCCATTTTAAGGGGCAAACCTTAACAAAAATACAGATAAATGCTAAGTGATGCTTTCATGCGATTTTTACGTGTTAGAAGAATGGCCCATCTATGGATTGAAGGTGCCACTTACACTCCCATTAGAATCATGGCACATTTCAGACTGACAGCAGAAAACTGTTTTGATCTCCAACTTCTTAGCACAGCCTTCTCTAGACATAATTCTGTGAGCAGAGAAGTCTATTTCGTAGATGTGACATTGAACGTGTTTTTATTTAAACTTTAAATGAATGAATGAAGCCTATTAATTATAATAAACTGCGTAAAGGATTTCAGTTTGCCACATCCTAGAAATTTAACGAAACTCCCAGAGTTTGTCCCCGATCCTTTCCTTTTCTCATCCGGGAATAAAGTTAGGCACACTGGTGTTGGTGGGTAAGAATGTCACCTGAATGTCTTCACATTTTCCAGTCTTTTGAGTCACACTTATTTTTAAATTCATATTTAGTAACCTGAGACCCTCTCTCGTGTGATGGTATCAGGGTCCCTGGGTGGTGTCTGTGTCGGGGGGCTGCGCCTGCCACCTCCCACCCTGTGCTCCTCCAGGCTGCTGTCTGGGTCCTCTCCCCGCAGCTCAGGCCTGACTCTGCAGGAGGCCGTCCTCCCCCTGCACACATGCCCCTGGTGAGACTGCAGCCTCCCCTTCATCTGCCGACCAACTCAAGACCGGCACGAGGCCGCGCTGGTTAGCCCCCTGCGCTGAGGTTTGGGGATGTACGGGCAGAAAAGGGAAATGTAAAACTCGGTGTTCAATGTTATTTCTCCTAGAGTCGCTGGCTCTCCCACTGCTTCTTGGGCCCCCTTTCCTCCCAGAAGTCAAGTCGGTTGACTTTACAAACGATGTCTGGGGTGAGAGAAAGTGATCCTTTCGCACTATAAAGCACAGCTCTTGAGCTCACGTGCCCCCATCTCTCCCGCTACCTGGGCGTCAGAGCTCAAGCCTGCTGCCCGAAGACGCCCCTCCAGAATTCTGCTCAAGACACGTGTTCGGTGTGCACGTGTATTTCCTTCCCTTATTACACATTACTCTTTAAAAAACGATCATACAGTAAAATTGACTTTTCTGGGGTACAAAATTGGATGATTTTGAACACTTTTTTAATCAGAGAAAAAACACCTAAAATACCTTAAGATTAACCATCATCAGAAAGCCTCTCAAAACCCTCTGGGAACCTTCTGTAGCCACTCCTGGAACTTGCCCTGTTTTCCTTTCCTCCTCTTTCCCTTCCAGAGCCTGAGATAAACGCTCTATCCAGCAGCTGTCAGTGCAGAAGACCTCCCCTGGTGCTTCTGTCATGGCTTGTAAGATGGAAATGGATGCTGGTTTGTCTGATCTCCTCATTTAAGTGCCCATTCCTGGTGGACTGCTAACCTAATATACAAGGTAAGGCAAGGGCCAATGCAATGCCAAGCAGAGCAAAGATAGTCTATCATGCTCCCTGCCTATGCACACAACTGTAGGTGCCCACACACCCCTGTGACCTCTTATTTTTTTCATCATTTTTCTAGCCATTTCTCAAGCCCACACTTTGCCTTTCATGCTCAGGCTGTGGTTCAGGAGAACTTGGCAGCAGTCAGCTAAAAGCTAGATGAATACACTGAATTATTTTCCTCTAAAAGAGCTGACAGGATGAAAAGGAAATGAAAGTTCGTTTCCTCCATCAAGGCTGAGGAGTTAGTTTGAGAAGCTTGAGTTCCAAGGCTCATTTCCCCAAGAAGGAAATGGTAGCCCAGAAAGGCCCATTTGTGGACAAGAGAAGGAGTTGATTCAACTGTCCTTGATTTTTAAAAATCACACAGAACATTTGATGGAAAGATCAAACATTTTCTATAAAGAGCTAACTTACCCTTCAGATGTGAGGCTGACCACTATTGTGGTGTTTATGATAGCATTTTCCTTCCAGAAAGTGTAGATGGTAAGTCTGGATGAACAAAGCAGGGCTGGCCATGTAGCCATGTGTCTGTCATGTCATGTGGGACAGGGTACTAGTAATGCTAAAGTACAAAGTGTCAGTGGATTCAATCCGCGTTGCCAAACCGGAGCCACCTCCGAATAGGCACCGCACTTGCATGGAATTAATGCCAGTTCCCTCTGTGTGATGGGAGGGAAAGTGCGAGCTTAATCTGTATCGTATGTCTCGGAAAATCTCCAGACAGACAGACACCAGCCTGGAGTGAGAAGTGTGGATTTTTCAGTTACTAATGTTTAAAGGGTAACGTTTCCTCAGTTTCATAAAACAGAATGAAGACCTTTTTCGGGGCCTGCTTTAAAGGAACTCTTGGAGGCGTCGCTTCTGTAGGCATTCACTGCTGGTAGGAAAAATGACACCAGCAAGTAGAAATATCCTTCCTATTAGAGACAGTCCTAGTTTCACATGGTACACAGGCAAGCGGCTTAAACAGAGACAGGAAAAGCCTCAGTACCAGGGAATCCTTGGGGAAGCGGCTTATGGGCTCTGTGACTATCTGAAATTTGCATACAAAATATTGAGTAGTGGTGCATCTTCTGACGGTTCATAGCCTTCATCAGATTCTCAAATAAGTCCAGAAAAGTTTAGAAGGTGCCCACCCCTTCCACCCATGTAAATCCAAGACAGGTTCAAAAACCAATGTTGACAGAATGGTCAACAGACAACAAAATAAACAGAAGTTATAGGTGGATCTTAACTGACTGAAATGGGAGAGGACTTCGTAAGCACAAAAGGAATGGGCGAATTCACCAAAGATTAATAAATTAAATATTAAAAACTGGAATTTCTTTTATACCAAAAAAAAGCATAAATAAATAAAACTGAAAGACAAATTAGGGAGATGTTTACAGTAAATTACTGGAAAAGGGTAAATATTCTTAACCCATTAAGCAAATGAACTGTAACAAGAGGGAGGAGACATGGGGATGTATGTATATGTACAGCTGATTCACTTTGTTATACAGCAGAAACGAACACACCATTGTAAAGCAATTATACTCCAAGAAAGATGTTAAAAAAAAACTAACAAATCAGAAAGAAAAACTCTCACAGAGAAAAAAAATAGGCAAAGGATGGGAACAGACAACTTACAGAACAAATACAGTTAATAGCAGCTGTATGCTGGAGCTAGCTGTAACCAGCCCATGTCAGCTGATTCTCTACTTCTTGTTCAGTGACATCACGTTAATAACTTGAAATTGATCATGGGGGAGTTTTTACAGCAGAGAAGTTACCTACAAATCAAGGCTTTTTTTTTGGACAGCCAATTTACGAGCACACCATTTGTTAATAGATATACAAAAAGCAGTTTAAGTGTCCTGGCAATCAAAGAAATGCAAAAAGAAATGAGATCTGGACAAGATGGAATAAGCACATTTCACCCTATTCCTCCTGAAAATTATAACAAAAAAGCCTGGAGAAAATTCATAAAGCAGCTGACACTCTAAAAGTTGCAGGAAAGTAAATGGACTGGCTAGGGACCTCAGAACTCAAGGAACGACCCAGTAGTGAGCCCTTGTTTTTGTTTTCCCCTCCTTTATATCTTGGCCTGGGCTCTGGAGAGGCCCCCATCTGGAAATGCCAGTAGCAACACACACACACACACACACACACACACACACACACACACACACAAAAGCTGGAGGAAAGCCTGCTATCTTTAGCTAAAAGAACAGGAGAAGGGTGACCCAGTAAGAGCAACATTTGACCATACCTGACCTTACTCTACCTCTGGGTGGGCACTAGGAAAAAGCCATGCCCTGCTGTCCCCACTGGGCACCACATCCTGGGGCTGGCAGAGCCCTGCTTTCCATCCCTCCTTGCAATAACAGACCTCATCTCTTCCCTGGAACAGAGACTGTGGATGGAATTTTTCAGTGGATTTCTCATGACCATAAAGACCAGAAGGAAGCAGAACAACAGTTTTCAAATGTTGCAAGACTAAAACAGTTAACCCAGAATTCTATATCCATTGAAAATATTCTTCAGGAATAAAGGTGAAACAGACATTTTCAGATGAAGAAAAACTAAGAGAATTTGTCACCAGCAGACCTGCTTTCGAATGGCTAACTCGAATAGCCGAAGGAAGTTTTTTCAGACAGAAAGGAAATGATAACAGAAAGAAACCTGGAACATCAGAAGTGAAGGAAGAATGGAAAGGGTGACTATATCAGTAGATACTGTAAACCATTCTTCTTAAGTTTAAAAAAATCATGCTTGATGTTTGAAAGCAAAAATGACAACATCTGAAGTGGTTCTCACTACATAAAGGTAACACTTAAGACATCCATATCTTAAAGGGAGAGGGATAAAGGGACCTAAAAGGAGGTAAAGTTTTTACATTCCACTTGAAGTGATGAAATATTGATACTAGTAGACTGTGATAAATTATGTACCTATATTGTAATCTTTAGAGAAGCAGTTTTCAATCAGGGGTGACTTTTGTCTCTCAGGGAACATCTGGCAATGTTTAGAGACATGATTACACATGCTACTGCCATCTATAGTTGGTAGAAACCAAGTTGCTGCTAAATATTCTATGATACATGGGTCAGTCCCATACAACAGTCATCCAGCCCCAATTGCCAACATTGTTGAGGTTGAGAAATCCTGCCCTAGGGCAGCCATACAAAAAAGTGCAGACAGACGATATAAACACTCCTGATGAATCAATATGGAATAGTGAAAAATGTTCAACAAACCCACAGGAAGTCAGGAAAGAGGAGTATGATAAAAACATTAAAATGGTAGACTTCAATTCTAACATATCAATACTTACATTAAAAGTAAATGGTCTATACACATCAGTTAAAAGACAGTGACTGACAGAACAGATGAAGAAATACACGACTCAACTATATGTTGTCTCTGAGAAACTCATTTCAAGTAAAGTGACATAGGTCGATTAAAAGTAAAAAGATGGAAAAACACATACCTTGCAAACCCTAATCAAAAGAAAACTGAGGTGAATGTATTTATGTGAGATAAAGTAGATTTTAGGACAAAGTCATCAGAGCTAAAGGACATTACATAATGATAAAAGGGTCAATTCACCACGAAGACACAATGATCCTAATTGTTTTGTACCACGAACAACAGAGCTTCAAAACACATGAAGTAAAAACTGATGGCCGAGAAGAGACACATTTATAGTTGGAAACTTCAACATCCCTTTCAGTAATTTATAGAACTACTACAGAGAAAAATATTTTGTTTTATGTATCAAATGCACAAAGCTTTGAAATGTTAATACTCTGTACTAGTATGGGAATGTAAGTGCGTATCCATCCTGAAAAAATGTTTAATTTATACATTAAGACGCTTAAAATGGTTATACCATTTTTCAACCCAGTATTTTCACTCTTAGGAATCTCTCCAAGGGAATAATTAAAGTGGTCCAAAATTTATCTATCTAGACCTTCATAAGAGAGCTATTTATAATAGCAAAAATTGGAGACATCCAAACATGCCCAGTAATTGGCAAGCACTTAAAAAAGTATTCTATATACACATAGAGTGCTGTCGATAAAATAACATTTTAAACAATTTTTAATGCCATGGTAAAAGGGAATGACTTTAAGGCAAAGAAGTAGTATATATATAAATCAATATACATATAGAATAATCTAAATTATGTTAAATAGACATTTAAGTAAACAAAAATTGATAGAAGAAAATATAACATTGATAGCAATGAAAAATGACCAGTGATTATATCATTGTGCTTTTCATTTGGTTGCTTTTACTTTTTTCCCCACCTCCAGTTTCCTGTTGTTCATGTCATAACAAACTGTTACTTCCAAAAACAGCATAAAAATGAGGTCATATACACAAAGTGTCTTATACACTCTTGCATCTGGTACGGAGAAACTAAATCGGTGGTAACAGTTTTGTAAATAATTTTTGAAGGTGAAAAAGGTAAGAAAGTATGCCCATTATCATTCCTAAAGTGATCATCTCTGTTTTATTGCCCAGGCCTAATTATTCACAGTGCCAACCTGTCATTCTCAAAAGTGTCATGGTCTAGATGACAAGTTGAATGGGCACCCTCACTATTCTGAATAGAAAAGATAAAAATATTCCTAATAATAACTAAAATATATTGCACCATAACTAGACACCAAGCACTGTCCTAAATGCTTTACCTGGATGATCCTGTTTATCCATCTCAGGAGCTGAATTATCTCCATTTTATACAGGTGCTGAGAACTTAAGCAACTCGCCCAAGTTCAGACTGTAGCAAGTAGCAGAGTCTGGATCTGAATGACCCGCCATCAAATTAACAGCTGAGGGCGTACCTGGGCCTGTCTGAGTGCAGGGTTGGCCGGCAGGGGTCTGGCAGGGACGCAGGGCACACGAGGAGCCGGGTGCAGGGGCGGGAGTCCTCGCTGAGAAGAACTGGGCAGAGGGGCGGCGTCAAGGGCTTTGAGGGGTCTGCTGATGTCCACATGCTGACACTGCGGCAATCTCCTGGGATTGTCCTGCGGGGTCAGAGCAAAGAGCCGTGATGTGGTCATTACTGTGTAATCCCTGGAGGGACAAGCAGTGCTAACTCATCTGCTCTAGCTGCAGGGGGAGGGCAGGTGGAGAGGGGAAGAAATCAAGGGATTACAGCAGAGGGAATCTATAATTATTGATGTCAGCTTCCGGATTCTAACAAACCACCCTCCCCCACCCCCAAACCTGGAATAGTGGGGTTGCTTTCTATCTAATTGTTTAAAAACTGGTTTAATTCGTAAACAAGTAGGTGCAAGGCAACCTTAGGAAGCACCAACACACATGAAGACACAGACCAGATCTTAAGGAAATTCCAAAGGACTTGTGAAAATGAGACGTAGTTCAGTGTGCACAAGGCTCGATGAGAACTGAGGAAAACTCCTGGGGAAGGAGCATCGGGGCGGAGGTGAGGGTCTGGGTCTGGAGGACCGTCTCCTGCCTGGTGGCCTTGTTTTTAGCGACAGATGAGAACGGATGCAGTGTGGGTCTCATGCCCCCTGCCCCTCCCTGCCTCCCTTTTTTCTTCCTTTCTATAAATAGCTTTATTGAGGTTTCATTGACTATTAATTGCATATATTTAAAATGTACAATTTGGTAAATTTTGACATAGATTCACACCCATGAAACCATCACAGTAAGTAAAGCGATGGACACATCCATCAGCCCATCATCCTTCCCTCCCACCGCCCCCCCTTTCTCCTTCTCCCAGCAACTATTGATCCGATTTCTGTCACTATAAATTGGTTTGCATTTTCTAGAATTTTATATAAATGAAATCATCATTTTTGGTCTGGCTTCTTTCACTCATCATAATTACTCTGAGATTTATCCAAGATGTAGTGTGTATCAATAGCTCATTTTTTCTAATTCTGAGTAGCATTCCATGGTGTAAATATACCGAAGTGTGTTTACCCTTTTACCTGTTCATTGATATTTGGGTAATTTCTGGTTTTTGACTCTTCAAGATAAAACTGCATCTTTGGCTCTTGCAAATGAAGCTGTTTTTCCTGTCTCCCACGGTTAGGGGTGAAAGGTGATAATACTTATTAGGAACGGCTGTCTCCTCTTTGGAACCCAACCCATAGGTACATCAGAAACACTTGGTGGGGGAGCCTAAATATCAGAGTGAACACTCGTAATAATTCACCGAGGTAGCAGGAAAGTGAAGAGACGGTAGGGAACCATGAGGTACTTTGGTTTGAGGGTCCAGCTCTTTGAAGCCATAGGTTGGACAGAGCTTCTATAGCCCAGGGCTGGAGCAAAATGGGCCCGACCAAGGGTTCATTGTAACTCTCAGAAATACCCTGGGAGTAGCAGCGGGCCACAGAAGCGCTCCCAAACCCAGTCAGTGGCATTCTCAAATCTCAGAAGGGGTCCCGCTGCAGGAGCCTGCCTGGTCAGCATACCCAGTGGGCCTCCGAGGACCGTGGCCACCTGGGTGACTGGAGGGATGATGACTATGTAGCATGTCCCGCAGGGCACATGGTCTCCACGGGACCTGGCACCGTGAGCCTCTTCCAGTGCCAGCCATCACCTCGGGAAGCCCCTGTGGTCCCGAGGGTGCTGACCCGGCGTCTCACAGCAAGAGGCTGCGGGGTCTACTCCTGCTCAAGCTCTTATTGAAAAACCTGCTTTTTTTGCGGTATGCGGGCCTCTCACTGCTGTGGCCTCTCCCGTTGCGGAGCACAGGCTCCGGACGCGCAGGCTCAGCGGCCATGGCTCACGGGCCCAGCCGCTCCACGGCATGTGGGATCTTCCCGGACCGGGGCACGAACCCGTGTCCCCTGCATCGGCAGGCGGACTCTCAACCACTGAGCCCCCAGGGAAGCCTCGCTTCTTATGTTTGTTCAAAACTCACCTTAGGTGTGTTGGAAGGTGGCGGCTTCCTCATCGGCCCTTTGCTGAGGTGGGTAAGGTGAGCCTGACTAGGCTGGGAGCCACTGGACGGCCGGGAAGGGCGCACACACCTGCAATGCAATCCCAGACACGCTTGGCGAGGGCGCTGTCCCCTCTGCCTGACTTGACTTTTTCTGTTTTGTTCACAGGGACATGCAAAATGCAATTCACTTCTTTTAACTTAGTGTGGTAAACATGCAAGAGAAAAGTTATCTAACACTCTTACAAGATTAAAACATAAATACTGAGTTTCTTCCCCCCAAGCCATTGTTCTGTTAAATTAGTTCTTACAATCTAAGGCACACAGCTTGGGACGCCTGGGAGACATTTCGCATGAAGCTGGCATTTTAGTGATGATGTCCTGGAATATATTTGGATCGCAAGCTACCCCATCTGATAAAAATGTTTTAATATTCCACCTTGTAAAAAGTACCAATGTAAGGGTGGGAAAAACACACCAGCGGAATTCATCAACACCCTGCTTATTTATGTAACAAACTGCAAATAGTTTGAAGGGAAAGTGAAGGGGGCAGCTGGTCTGGCAGAAATGTTAAAACACCAAAACCAACAGAAAATCTGACCTCTTCTTTGCTACGGAAACACAGTGCGAAGCAGCCCATCGCACATTCTTTCAAATGCCATTTCTTGAAAAGATGACCCTAACCCAGGGTACCTTAGCTTTTCAATGGTAGTTTTCTTATCTGTAAACAGCAGTCGTATCAATGTCTTCCTTTTCAGATAAACCACAAATCCAGCAGCAAGAAGACACAGGATGGTCACCAGAATTCCTATCGTTAAACCTTGGCTACCTGAAACAAAGCGCATTTGACTCAGAGGAGGAGGCATATAACTAAAATGTGGGGAGTATCAAACTGTGACATTTACGGCAAAATGAACTTTGAAGGAAGGACCAGAAATGGAGTGAGTAAATCCCTGGATGGTGCACTGATAAATTAGTGTCACTTCACAGGTCGTGTCTGAGGTGCAATCTGCCCCGTCAGTATTCATTTCTGACAAGTCTGGAACTTGCTAAATGGGAATACAGTCTGGCCAGTGGGACCATCTCCCTGGTCACACGGGCCCCCCAGGCATGACAACAGCAGGGGAATGGTGGCGAAAGTAACAGGGAGCTGTCACTGGAATCCCATCAGAATTAAAGTGGTCCCGAACCTGAAATCTTCCCAGCCCCCATTACAAATATACTCCTGCAGGCTCTTTCCTTCTCTCATTCTTTGGTGTTGGCGTCTGTTTTATTTTTGTTTTTTGTATTTTTTTTTTTTAGACCAAGACCTTACTTCTGGATATCATCAAATTAGAAGTTTGAAAAGCAAACTCAGTTTAAATGCCCTTGGGTTCTGTTTCGTTATGTTAGGGACTTAAAAACGCAGCCTGTGGCGGGGGGTGGGGGCAAACCCCTTTCTCTGGGAGGATGCTGTTTATTTTATCTAAGGAAACATCCCCCCTTTCTGTGATATGATCCCATTTCGTTTAGTGCAGAGACACGAAGACTCCTCAAGGGTGTGGAAAGGAAGGGAAAATCAAACCATCCCGCTGGTTTCTAACTGCAGCTGCGGTCAAGGGCCGTCTGGGGAGGGCTCTAAATGCCCGGATTCGGAGGAGCTGTATTTGCAGTTTCACCAGGGCGGTGAATTCCTTGAGAGCACAGGTCTCAATTCATTTGTCTCTGTTCTCCTGCCAGCAGCCATCAGTCTGTGTGCCCCCTGGTAGGTGCCCTGCAGTCCTTTCGGGCTGCTGGTGACAGCTGTGGAGGTGGCTTCTGTCACCAGGGCTCTCCCACCCCACCTCCAACCACGACATCCAGCTGGCTGGGAACCAGAGTAGCAGCAGCTCCCACCCGGGGGGAGAAAGCCTTCACACCCTCTCTGTTTCTGGACTTCGTCCCCAGCTGACAAGTCCTAAGAGGGATGTGTCTGAGTCTAAGGCAGACAATCAACACGGGACCGTCTTGATTCACTTGTAAGTGTTACTGGAAAAGCCTTGCTCTGGTCTCCTGGCCCAGATGTCCCTCTTTTGAGACTGTGGGCTGGCAGTCGCAGGTGCCTCTGGTGAGGATTCTGTTGTCTCTTAACACAGCTCATTAAAAAGTGAGCAGCAACATGCTTCAGCCATACTTTCTAGTTCCATACTTCCAAATCCCTACGTCTTAAAATGATGAGTTATCAGTCAAACACTGACTGGGCCGCACACTGAGCTTGCTCCCCCTGCCCCCCAGGCTGCCTGTCTCCACGAGCCGCTCAAGCCAGAACCCCAGGCAGTGCCATCCCAGCATCCAGTGCAGGCGCCGCGTCCCATCGAGCCTGCCCCGTGTCCCCTCCGTCCCGTGGCCCACCTTCCTGAGTCTCACTGTCACCCCGCCCATCACTGCTTCTTGTCCGCGCTGTGCCCACCGAGCGTCTCCCAGGACCCAGAGGAGCGGCTGGTGTCCGGCAGATGCTGGAGAAATACTTGCGTCATGAACTTCTGGGCCGCAGGCAGGCAGGCGGACTGGGGGCACCGAGGCCCAGGGCGCGGCTATGCCCCGTGCAGCCATCAGCCGGCTTCTCGTGGCCTCTTTTTTGTAGGTGTTTCGGGGGGAGGAGTGTAAACTTACTTTCTTTTATGATACGACGGCAATGGTGGATGAGTCCGGCTCTTCAGTTGTTTCCATTTTTAAAATATTCTTACTTGGTACAACGAAGAACTGGCAACTCTGTGGGTTCGCCCCAAGTTTAGGAAACCCCAAAACCTGAGTCCCCCTGGTGTCCACACCAAAAAGGGACCCAGAGCACGTGGCCTGTCTTCCGCCATCCTGTGCAATTCCTCGAGTGCCATCTGGCTCACTTGAATGCGGAGGATGGAACAGGTGGCAGGGTCCCCGATGCATTAAAAAGTAAAATGCTATTTTTTTAACAATAACCTCTTGATGGCCAATTAGAAAATTGACTACGTTGCAGCAAGAGGCCAGCCATCAAGGCGGGGACGCTGGGCCAGGCCTGGCTTATTACCCCCGGGATGGATGTGTGCTAAGAGGAAAGACCTTGGGGCCCTTTTTCCACTTGCTGCGGGGCCGGTCTCGGGAGCAGTGTTGAGACACGTCCATCCCTAAGCAGAAGGGTGCCCAGGAGCTCACCTCCATTCCTCACAACACTGTTTCTCCAGATGTGCCTGCTCAGAGGGTCTCTCCCTCCTGGCCCTGTGCCCCCTGCCTGGTCCTGTAGAGCAGTGTTGTGTCTGTTGTCATGGAAACAGTAGCCAAGCCACAGATTCAACCCTTCCAGTCACAGCGGGACTCAGGACGTATGACGTCCTCCGTAGTGGCGTTAGCCACAGTCTGAGCGTCCAGGGGCTCAGGTGGGCACCGAGGTGGCAGCACAAGTGTGCTCGGGACATTCCTGCCTGCCCACACCCCCCTCCCCCACCCCCGGCTCGCGGTGGGCTCTCTGCACTTTCACTTTAAAGTGGGCATCACTCAGGCCTGCCCCTTAACTGGCTGACAAGAGCTCCGAGAAGACGGTCCTGCGCTAGCAGACCACTTCTCAACGTCTTTGAGGAGGAAAGAACTGACAGTCCCAGCACAGCCACCGTTAGGGGCTTCTTCACGGGTAGACTGTGCCTCAGTCTTAGCTGTGTGACTCTGTGAAAGTTACTTAACTTCCCTGAACCTCGGGTCCCTTGTAAGGAAAGAAGAATAACGCCAACTTTTGTAAGGATTCGATGAGCTAATGCATATAAAACGTGAAGCACGGCAGGTAACAGCAGCTCAGCAAAGAGAAACCGTTGCTGTCTCTGCTGCTGCTGCTGGGACCCGTCCCTTTATGAAGAGGAGGGTGTCTTTCTAGCAAGAGCTTTAAAAGGCATTTGATGTCACACCTCTTAGCCCTCATACACAGAGGCTGGCCTTGACAAATTCCTTTGATCCGACAATGAAGTTCATACCCACTTGGCAGTCTGCGGTAGAACGACCTTAGCTAAGAAAATGTCACAGGCTAAGACCCGGCGAACTCAGCCTCTGAGTAAAGCAGAGCGACGAGTCTCTGCAAAGATGAGGCAACGACTAGAGAGGGTCTGGAAACAGAGAGGCCTCGGGCTGTGTGAGGTCTGCGGGGGGTCCTCAGTGGGTTTCCGGCTGTGCACCCGCCCGACGGCTGGTGAGCCCTCAGTCTTGCTTGGAAGGATCCCCCAAGGGCCTGGCTTCCCACTGCCCCCAGGAGCTCAGCCCACTCCCTGGGACGCGCCGTCACCACTAACCTGCTTGCCGGATGGGGCCGCTGTCCTTGCTTCCTCCAAAGCCAAACTTGTCACAGAAGGGAGGGGCCCAGTGGGCCTCGCAGTGACAGTTCTTCCTATTGTTACACACCTTTCGGGCAGCAGAGGAGAAAGACACCAAGAGGGAAGCAGGGTTAGGACGCACGTCCCCTTGGGGCAGCGCTAAGTCTCTGAGCCCTAATTGAGCCCGAGAGCAAAGCAAAGGCCCTGTGGTCAGAGCCCCCATCCCACCGATACAGTCAGACTCCGTACATGCGGCTGTGAGGATAAACCCTAAACCCAGCACCACACAGGTGAGCCCAGAGCCCGAGGCTGTGGATTAACATAATGTGCTGTTGTTACATCAGCAGCAACTGAGAGAAGGATCCAGACAGTTAGGGCTCACCCACTCCTTTCAACCCCTTTTTCTTATCAATCTCCATGTCCCTCTTTTTAAATCCAGGAAACCCTCCTGATCTGACCGAGATGAGAAGCCCTCTCCGTGTTAAGGAGGGGCCCCTGCTCCAGGGACATGGAATCCATGCCCTTGGGCATCATGGGCCCGACAACCCTGGGCACCTTCAGACGGGAGGCTCGGGGAGGCTGTCACACATGGAATTTGCTGAACTACTACCGGAACCAGTGGAGTACGAATGTGAAAACAAGAGAGAATTATTTCTGTGACAACGAGGCTGAACGCTTTGGGAACGCTGGATAAATGCAAGTCACTAAAAAGAACTTTTGACAAACTTGGAATGGGCGGAACAACTGACAAATGATCAGGAAAAGCCGCAAAAGATAGGAAGGTTGCTCGTTGAGTGTCTCCCTTCCGCTTAGAGAAACAAACGGTACGTCACAGATGGCGCACTTTGGATAATTTGTGTACTGAAGTCAGGGCCGAGCTACGGATGCGACATGAAGCCAAACACACACTTTTATATTTTAAGACACGATAAATGTTCCGGGCATTTCTCTCACTTGTGATGTTCCCCTGCTTTCACAGACTCTTGTTTTCTGAATCAACCACCTGCCCCAGATGCTTCCAACAAGAAGGCCAACAGTCAGGAAAGCCTACGATAAGTGAGAAAGCGTGTTTCCATGAAGCTGACGCTGAGCAGAAGTAACTACCGTGCAGCATAGCCCGCGTTGCCTTGAGTCTGCGTGTCCTGCCTGTTTCCTCAGAGATGCTGCTGCTGAGGTACGACTCCCTGGGGCTCAGGCACTGTCCTGCCCGCCCTGGTCTCTCCTGCTGCCAATCACAGTCATGTGCCCTCCTGGCAGCTTGTGGCAGAGAGATTACAGCCCTAACACCCCACTTGGAGGCGCTGCTGGTGAGCCCGGCCTCGCGAGGCAAGGACCGGGGTCCTTACTTGTTCCCAAGTCATGGCCTCTCCAGTGTGTGGATGTTGGAGAGGGAGGAGTCCAGGGTCCCTGACACAGCCTTGCTACTAACTGGTCATGTAACCTTGGACGTGTCACTATCCCCACCGGGGCCTGGACTGCTTCATCAGGCAAATAGTAAGGCTGCGCTAGGTCATTTCCTCCAGCCGTTAGAAAGAAATCTATGATCCAGTGGAGACGTTCAAAGATTCCATTTTATACGGACAGTCAGCTACACTCACCATCAACAAACCCATCTGAGGTGACACTGCAATCCTTTATGGTTACAGCACAAGAGTAATTTTATGCAAACCTCCGTAATTCTATGTTACAATCATTGGTGAGTGTCTATTTTAAAAACAGAATTTGGAGCACAATATCCGTAGAAAAGGTTTCAGAAAAACAAATGAACCACTGGCAGAGCTAGTCAAATTAATATGATTCCACTGGAAATAATTAAGCCCATCAGAAAAAATAAACTAGGTTTTAAACAATTAGAATCCTCCCCCCCCCCCAAAAAAAATTCTCTGAACTAAAATAACAGCCTTCTTTAGTTGACACCCATTGTATGTGATTTCAAGAACATGTGGTCGGTATGTTCTGTCTTCTTTGTTTTAATTCCTTTTGGAAGTATTTCAGTTCAGACACATATTCTGAATCTTGGCTGTAGGAGGGACAGCTCTGTTTGAAACGCTAATGAAAAACTCTTCATGACGGAAGGTTAATGTTAAAATTACTTTGAAGATGACAAAGTCCCTTTTAAAAAAAATCCAGAATGTTAATTTAAAAGATAATTATCACTCAATCTGATTTTCTTTGTTAAATAAAAATCCCATTTCTTATGCTACGTAAAGGTCGAAGAAAATGAATGTCTTCAGAAGAAAATACTGAGGAGACACTGACTGCTATATTTTTACAAAGTTATGGATGGCAAAAATCCTTTACAAAGGAATGATTTAGTGCTGAACTTGCTGTGGGCCGGCTATACAAAGGCAGTTCACCTACTCACCCCTCTGCCGTGGCATTGCACCACACATTCGTGAACACCGAAGACACTTACGTTCTGACACCGACGATTGAGGCAAATCTGGAGAGGAGGGAAACACAGCAAATATCTCAGTCTGTCTACAACCACACGCACATGCATCTAGCTGTGTGTTTAAGAACAGAGGAATGGATAAAGAAGATGTGGTACATACATACAATGGAATGTTACTCAGCCATATAAAAGAACAAAATAATGCCATTTGCAGAAACATGATGAACCTAGAGACTGTCGTATTGAATGAAGTAAGTCAGACAGAGAGAGACAAATATATGATATTGTTTATATGTGGAATCTAAAAAAAGGCTACAAATGAACTCACCTACAAAATAGAAATAGAGTCACAGATGTAGAAAACAAACGTATGGTTACCAGGGGTTAAGGAGGAGAGAGATAAATTGGGAGATTGGGACTGACATATACACACTACTATATATAAAATAGATAACTAACAAGAACCTACTGTATAGCACAGGGAACTCAATACTCTGTAATGACCTATATGAGAAAAGAATCTAAACAAGAGTGGATATATGCATAAATGATTCACTTTGCTGTACACCTGAAACTAACAAAACATTGTAAATCAACTCTACTCCAATAAAAATTTAAAAAAAAAAAGAAAAAAAAAAAGAAGAGAAAGCAAAGGAAAGCTTGGGGAAGACCATCTTTCATTTAATATGAATAATGCACTTTGCCTTGGACCCGGATATGGATCCTGATGCCTGCCTCCAAACTCAGCCCATTTCAAGACTCACATCAATGTGGACACTATGGAAGTCGTCCATCTTCATGGCATTTTATATGGTTTTGGTCAATCCTGCAATTAGGGTAACTGACTTTCTCATGATTTTTGTTTAGAGCTTGCAATGCAATCTACATATTGCAGCATTTCCCCCCTCCATTAAAAGATGTAGGAGAGAACAAAAGAGACTAGTCCTTCACCTGGCCCTATGCAGACTCGAAGACTCCAAGAATCCTTGAATCTGGTAAGGGAGATATTAAAATATGGGAAATTTTCCAAAATACCGACTGACAAGTACTATCGTCGATGACATAAAGCATCAACAGAAATGCTCAGCAGAGTAAAACAGACGCTTCCCTTGTATTTCTCAACAATTTGCTAAATGGTACTGGGCTGGTCGAAAGAGTTTAGTCTTATTTCAAAGGTACATAATATAGTCCAGACTCAAGGGATCAGGTTCTTTATCTCCCATAAGATGTTACAAATTAGTGGAGTCAAAGGGAGAAAAGTCTAATTTTTAGATTACAGAAGCGTTTTTAATCAAATAGGACCTTCCTATGAGACATTCACCATCTGACCCCAGCAGTTTATCTGAGGTAAGATTAACGCCCTTTGAAAAAACGTGCTGGTCCAAGCAGCTCTCAGGGCTGGTGGGAATCTTGGCCGAGGGGACTGTCACATGCCAGCTAAGAAAGGAAATCGTCTGGGGTTGCAATGAACACAGCAGGACCCCAGGCAGAATCACAGCATATGCGTGCTGCCCTCCCCCAACCCACGGGCTAGGCTAAGGACGGCTTTCAAAGAACTAGTGTTCTGCAGGCAGGAGATCAAAGCACATTGAATCCTGCACATGAAGGGAAAAAGCTCACTGATAAATTGAGTCCTTGGAATTTCAGTGTTCAGATGCACCTGGCCTTAGCTGTTCAGACCAGTTTAAATGGTGTCAGTCTAATGTCAAGGCTTGAATATAAGCGAATGGGTGTGGTTAAGGAGACACCCAGAATGTATAACATGTTTCACTTATCATCCTGTTTCCTTAAGGATAAAAGCATTTGTGGTGTATGGGGGAAGGGGGAGGGGGTGGAGTGGAGGGAACTCCTGTCCTGGTGGGGACTTGTTCTCACCTGGACAGAATGGGAAGCCAGATGTAGTCTCAGAGACCCCCATACAGGGACTCTGCTACAGGAGATGACTCAGCACCTCTCCTTTCTGCTCTGTGACCTCCACGTCAGTAATGATTTCATAATCATTTTGAAAAGGAGGAGCCTAATAAAAGCATCTTCTTTCCTAAAGTGTTTTATTAACTTGCTATCATTCAGTCCGATGAGAAAGTTTGGTGGGAAAAAACAATGTGGCAGAATATAAAAATCTCAAAAAAATTTTTTTTTTGTTTTGGACTTTATTTCTAACTGCCCGCCTCCCAACCCCCAGTATCTCAGTCTACCTTTCCCCCTGATCTCCAAAAGAACACCCTTTGGCTTTAAGCTTATCCTGTCTCTTCCCCTCTCCTGTCCCTGTATGGGGTTGTCTGAAACTACATCTGACTTCCCATTCTGTCCAGGTGAGAACAAGTCCCCACCGTGCCAAAAACCCAAACCACATTTCCAAAAACAATATAATAGGCTGCTGTGTTTCCTTCCAGCGTAATTTCCTGGCTGGAAACTCTCATAACATCCAGAGTGTAGACATGACTTATTAACACTAAAGAGCTGAGAAAACAAGCTTGATTTTCCCAAATCTGCATCTCAATGGTCAGACCAGGATCTAGGATTTATTGACTCTTTCTTCTAGGTGCAAAGAACGGAATTTCAGAGGCAACATTCTGAGAAGCGGATTTAGGAAAACAAACCAACCCTGTAACTCAGTTCTCCAACAGGACGTTTCTCAGTGGGCCCCCTTCCAGACTTACATTTGTGATGCAAGGGAGCATATGGGTCTTACTTTTCCATCTGCACACTTTGTGCCGGCAAGCACAAGCCCTGGGTCCGGCATGTCATCGCCCAAGTACACGTGGGTCCCACGGCACAGAATCCGACCTCCTTCCTGCAGGGGGATATTTGTTTCTATGGAAACGGCATTTGTACCGATGACTGGTCGGCTGGCACCTCCTTGACACTGGATTTTTCCACATTTAGCATCTCTGGAAAGGCAAGAACAGACAGTGCTCAAAGAGGGAACGTCTGGAAGCAGCCCTAAGTGATCTGGGAAGTTCAAAGCCACGGCGCGGTCAGGAGGCGGACCCCACCTCATCTCGCACTTGGCGAAGGAGCTCTTGGAGTCTTTGCCGCAGTTGCCGTAAGGGTCGCCTGCAGAGTTGACTCTCTCGAAGCAGATCCCGGGGGCAGGTTTAGCACCTGAAACAGAAGCAAAGCAGCACTTTCACCACCTGCAAGTGTTTTGAACATTTTTCTTGGAACAGCACGAGGCTTTCAGGTTAAGGGAAGATATGTTCAGCATCCCGAGAAATCACACCTGGCATCTTCGCTGATGCCTGATACAAGCCCCCCTCAGCTCACAGCAAAGCATGCATTTCATCACTCCCTCTTCTGGAGGGCTGCTAACCAGGCCCATGGCACGTGCGGCCTCTCCAGAGATGAGGCCTGGCTCTGGGGCCGCACCCGACCCAACCCCAAAGCGGGTGGCTGGCCGGCTGCGGGGGAAGGGGAGGCTTGCTCTCTTGAACAACTCCCACACGACTCCGGTGAGAAAATGCAAGTTAAAGCAGGTTCCAAGGAATAATGATGACTAATGTGAGGGAGCAAAGAGAGAGAGAGAGAGAACGAGCAACGCGGAGGTCTTACACCACGTTTCCAGCCCCACGAAGCTCCCTACTGGAGCAAGCACTGGCTTCAACGAATGCCTGCGTTTGCAATGCAGAGACTGCTCTCAGAGGCCACGGAGGCATAAAATCTGATGGTCTTTTTACACAGCAGGACAGTGCCTGGTACAGAGGGGCGTGGAGCCAGAGAGCTCAGGAAATGGCCATTTTTAGCACATCTTCCGGTCAAGGAACGAGAGAACATGTACCTGGGGTTTGCGTTGCCAAAGTTCTGAGGGCTCTCGAATCCTATCATAGTGGTATCTGTTGAAGACTATGTGAGAAATTCAGGAAAATGTTCTCCATTCTTCAGATAAGCTGTGCCCTGTGTGGTGCCCTGGGACTGCCTTCCTGCCCACACCAGTGTCCTGTCTGGGCTCTTCCTCTCACATCAGCCAGGATGCCAACTTCCCCAAGCCCAGCTCTGCCCCCTGCCCTTCTCTGCACCCTGCTCTGGGGAGGCTCCGCGTGCCTTCCAAGGTGACAATGTCATGAGGGGCAATGCTCGCCTCCTCCCATGGACCAGATGCTGTTCTTATTACTACAAAGTCCATCTCTCTGCAACCTGATTCCTCATCAGACACGTTCAGCATCTCATTAAACAAACAAAGAAGCAGACAAATCAAACCAAACAAGACCCCTGCAGCAGTCGAGACCAGCAACAGGTTCAGCCATTGACCTCTGCACTAAGTTGCCCCCCTCCTGGACCTCTTATTTTCCCATTCTCTGTTTTTTTAAAAACCATTTAAGACCCACACTCCTCCCATAGGGCATTTCCCTGAACTGGACACAAGTCTCCGTCCTAACGAGATTAAAAAATGGGCAAAAGAACTGTTAAGACATTTCTCCAAAGAGGACATTCAAGTGGACGACATCACTACACATTAGGGAAATACAAATCAAAACAACAATGAGCTATCACCTCATGCCAATTATGGTGGCTGTTATCAAAAAAAAAAAAAAAAAAGATAAGTGTTAGGATGTGGAGAAAAGGAAACCCTCATACACTGTGGGTGAGAATATATACAGCCACTGCAAAAGACAGTATGGAGGTCCCTCAAAAAATGAACAGTAGAACTATCATATGATGACCAGTTCACCTTCTGGGTAAATATCGAAAGGAATTGAAATCAGGATCTCAAAGAGACACCTGAACTCTCACGTTCATTGCAACATTATTCACAAGAGCCAAGACACAGAGGAGGCCTAAGTGTCCACTGACAGATGAACGAATAAAGAAAATGCTAGTATGTATGTACAAGGGAATATTATTCAGCCTTTAAAAAGAAGGAAATCCTACCATTTGTGACAGCATGGATGAACCTGGAGGACACGATGCTGAGTGAAATAAGTCAGATACAGAAAGACAAACACTGCATGATCGTGGAATCTAAAAAAGTTGAACCCATAGAAACAGAGAGTAGAATGGTCATTGCCAGGGACTGGGGGGAATGGGGAGGTATTAGTCAAAGTGTGCAAAGTTTCAGTTATGCAAAATGAATAAATTCTAGCGAGCTACTGTACTTATAGTTGCTAACACTGTATATTTAAAATTTTGCTAAGAGGGTGAATCTTATGTTTAGTGTTCTCGTCACATACACACAGAAATAATAGTAAATAATAAAGAGGGTGGGAGGGATATGTAGGAGGTGGTGGATGCGATTACAGCATGGATTGTGAGGATGGTTTCACAGGTGTACACTTACCGCCAAGCTCATCAAGGTGTACACACTAAATACGTACAACTTTTTGTATGTCAATCGTAACTCCATAAAATGGTTAAAAAAAGTCTTTGTTTTCCACAGCACACTCCCTTCATTCACAGCTTATTTATTTATTTTTTGCAGTACTCGGGTCTCTCACTGCCGTGGCCTCTCCCGCTGTGGAGCACAGGCTCCGGACGCGCAGGCCCACCGGCCACGGCCCACGGGCCCAGCCGCTCTGCGGCACGCGGGATGCTTCCGGACCGGGGCACGAACCTGCACCCCCCGCCTTGGCAGGCGGACTCTCAACCACTGCGCCACCAGGGAAGCCCCACAGCTTATTTTGATGCTGACCCTTTTATTCTGTTGTGATGCTGTCAAGGGGAATCTTATTTTTAGGCATAAGTACCCACTCACCCAACAGTGAGTCTTTTGATTTTACTTTTTTCTATTTGCTCAGTGGCTGTATATTCATGATCTCCACAACCTAATCACCCATCCTGTTGCTTGCCAAAGTGAGCTTTTCAAAGCTGTTTTACCAGAAAAAAAAAAGTGGAGGCAGGAAGGCACACCCTAGGAATAATAATTAAACAAGTGATAAATGTTCTTGTCTTTTCTCAAACCCAATTTTGTCAGTTGACCTCAATGAGCCTCTAAACCAGCATTGACAGAGGTTCACGAGGTCCAACGTGCTTTCTCAGCTGGACTGAGATTCAAAAGACACGACGGAGAGATTAAGAGGTTAGTGCTACTCAGCCATAAAAAAGAATGAAATAATGTCATTTGCAGCAACATGGATGGGCCTAGAGATTGTCGTACTAAGTGAAGCAAGTCAGACAGAGAAAGACAAATACCATATGATATCACTTATATGTGGAATCTAAAATACGACACCAATGAATCTATCTACGAAACAGGAACGGACTCACAGACATAGAGAACAGACTTGTGGTTGCCAGTAGGGAGGGGGCGTGGGGGAGGGATGGATTGAGAGTTTGGAGTTAGCACCTACAAACTATTATATAGAGAATGAATGAACAACAAGGTCCTACTGTAGAGCACAGGGAACTATATTCAATATCCTGTAATAAACCATAATGGAAAAGAACATGAAAAGAATATCTATATATGTATAACTGATTCATTTTGCTGTACAGTAGAAATTAACACAACACTGTAAATCAACCCTACTTCAATAAAATACATTTTTAAAAAAGAGGTCAGTAGTTAAACCATTCTTTCCGATGCCGAATCTTTTGGGAAAACTGTTTTATGTTTGCGCATGTATGGGATCTAAGAAAAACAAAAGCAAACGTTTATCAAGTCTCAATTCCTTTTGAAAGGCCTCCTCCTGTTTGATTTCTACAATCGGTGGCCATGCTGCAGCATTGGAGGAGCCGGGGCTTCGGGACTCACAATAATGGGCTGATCTGGTGTCAACCCTACACACTAGGAGACCCTGGTCAAGTTATGGGAGCTTTTGAGACTCTGTTCCCTCATTTCTATGACGGGGACAGGGACAGCACCTGACCTGAGGTTCAGTGAGTCCCCCAGGCTCTCAGTAAACCTGAGTTACACTGAGGATGGCCACTGATCACGGGGAAGGGGACAGCTTGGCCCCTGAACATTAAGGATGTGAGGGGAGGGGAGCTCCTTGGAGCTGACCTTGTTTGCAACACTTGCCATGTTTTAACACTGTGATAGTTCAGGATGGTGTCGGTAAGGGCTTCACACCTGTTTCCTTCACAGAGGGGCGTCCCCAGTGCCTAGCACATCACGGGAAGCCAATGAAGGCTGCTGAGTGACTGGGTGAGGAACTCCTGGACCCACCTTGGGAAACGAGAGGGAAGAAAGAAAATCTCCTCGTTGGAAACCCTGGGAGGTTCTGTACATACTTTGTATATTAAATAAAAAGTACAGTCATCGCTCAAGGATCTCAGCTTCCCTGCCTCCATCTCCTCCTTACTTGTTTCAGTGAGTGAGGCTCCCACTTCCCTGAGTCCTGTGCTCATTCTGGGTCCCCCTCCCGCCCCAGCCAGGCTGGGCTGGTCCTCCAGAACCTCACCACACCGCGCAGACGCTGAGCACCATTTTGAAAGAGGCAGGGGGAGACCTCAAGGAAAGACACTTGAGTTTGACTCCTTTTTATTCCACTGAACTCTGGGAACAAAGAGCGTCTTCCCTGTAATTCCTCTCCTTGCCCTTAAACCAAGAGACACGCTTTAGATGAATGGGAACGTTTTGGCTCACTAACATGCCATTTGTTGGGCATCCCCACTATTAGTTACTGTGCTGGGCACGGCGTGCAGTAGCAGTCAGTCCATAAAGAAACAAAGCTGAGTGGGGTCTGACCAGTAAAATTTGCTCCACTCTGGTATTAATTTGCCCAGTGGCTTGAACAATGCAGGGTTCTGAGGGTTAACTTTCTGTCTCTTGCAAGAAAGCAGTAACTGTCTATTTCCAAGAGTTTTGTTCATTTCAGCTCTTATCCAAAACTCAAGGGAGTAGGAGATGCCACATCACACTCTACTATTGATGTATCGGCAGGACATGTCATCAGTGGGGCATAGCAATGACACTGCTGGCTACAATGTGGCAAAGGAAACTCACATCTCCATGAGTAGTGGCTCATGATTTCGTCGGCTGCATATGCCTAGGGATAGGCTAGATAGATATCTCTGAAATCAAAGACCAGAATGCATACCTGATCCCTTGTCACATAATTCCTTCATTCTTTTATCTGGAGGATTAAGGGAAAGCACACTATGATGGTAATTCATGGTTAACCTTGATGCACAAGCTCTTTTGCCTCTCCATCCTCAAGTACTTAGGGACTGAAAATTTTCATCAACTTCGATCAACTTTCATCAATACTCTGAAACTGCTGTTGTTTCGATGGCATGGGGGAGGTGAGTGACAGAAGTGAGAGAAGGACGCGGCGGAACCCCACTTAACAATGCCCATTCTCATCCAGTTGACTAACATTTTCTTACCCGGAAGTCTCCACGTTGGGATGAGAAATCTTGCATGAGAAACATGATGTTTAAAGACCAAGGGGTTTAATAAATGAAACTTAAAATAAATGAAGAAGTATATAAGCAGTTGAAACTTGATCCAGAACACAATATGCCCTATTGCTGCCTCACCTCCAATTTCAAGCTGTAGGACACTGTCACGCAGGGTTTTGGGCCACCTCCTGGGGCCAGCAAGCTCCCAGCTAGAGGTTGGGCACTGCTCAGCCCCACCTGGTACCACCAGTGGCCCATTGGCCATGCCCTTCCTAGGAGGTAACCTCTCTTTATAGGAGAGCCTGTGTGTGTGTGTGTGTGTGTGTGTGTGTTTCCTCTGGTGGTTTGGACCAACCGTAGAGATTTGTGAAAAGGAGGTGCAGAGTAGAAGGCTTGTGATTATTCAATTGTTTGTTTTGTCTAATACCTCTCCCATAGCCCTCTTCCTAGGAACAAAACCTTTTTTCTTATGGGAAGCCTAGTTTATATGGGTCAGGTAGGGTTAACGTTCCCAACAAATGCCAAAGGGATGGGCGTGAAATTCAAGTCTGGCCCATCGAGTGTGCCACGCCACCGGTCATAAGACTGGGTCATGATGGCTACATGACCAAAGCCGGGCGCATCAGCATCTTCCTTGGAACCCAGCTGCTCGAGCTGGTTGGATGAGGGGCCTGGGCTGCTGTGTTATTAGCCATCACTGGCTGAGTCCCTCAGGGTCTCCCTCCATCACCACCTTCCCTCGAGCCTGGGGACCCTGCTGCTCTCATTTATCCTGGTGGGATGCCCCCTCTTTGCATCTATCACACTTGCTTTTGCCTTTTGTGATGTCTCGAGGCTCCTGCCTCACTGTAAAAACCCCTGTGGACTGAGATGGTGCCTCAGGCCTGCACAGAGCAGGTGTGTTCCAAGAATGGACGAGTGAAAACCACAGGGAAAGCAATTTAGGGAAAGCACATCCTGTCTCCGCCGCCCTCCCCAGAGGAAGTCAGTTGTGGTTTCCGTAGAACAAAGCATCTTGGGTAAATGAACACTGTCTCCTGGTCTGCCTTTTCTGTGACTCTGGGTGTTCACTTATTCATTTACATCACATGAAGTATTACCGTGCTGTCTTAAGAGGAAAGAAGGTATAAAGTCACAAAAAGACAGACATTTTACTTCCTGGACAGGAAAACTGTCATTCCCTCAAAGTCTAGACAAAGTAAGAAATCCTATAAGCAAGGGAACCAGAAAGGGGGTTCCGTGCTGACCTCGGGAGCAGGGACAGCTCTTGCAATAAAAGAAAACATCATTATAGGAAACAGACTAGAAGATGCAAACCCTGAGTGCCCTGGCTGTCAGGACCTACTGGTGCCAGGAAGAACAGCGGAGGAGGGTCCAGCCAAGCGTTTCGCGTGGCTTTTGTGTGTGAGCAGCCAGCTGGCATTTATCTTAGAGACAGAAGGGTCAATAATCTAAAAGGTGTAAATGACTTCTATCCACTTGTAAGACGTTATAAAGGTACAGATCTGGCTTCAAATCTGCTGCACTTAAAGGTGTCTGTCTTCATGAAGACGACAGACTCCGTGTCTGTGTCATGAAAAAAAGTGACAAGTTTTCTTATCACCACTATATCAATTTACAGCCTTTGAATTCTTAATAACGGAGCTCTTAGATGTTCTGCCGTTATCAAAAGATGAAATTTAGCCTTTCAGAGGGAATTTTGACATCGTACCGTATTTTATAATTCTATAAGAAGCGATGGAATTTAATTACCACGTTTATCTTCAGAGTTATATAACAATTATATTTATAATTGTAGCTTGGGAGTTCCCGATGTCATTATGTCTTTTGAAAGAGAGATGATGACATCTTGTACTAAGCCCACAATTTACTTGATCTAATCTTTTCCTTAAAATGCACGTCCGTTATGCAAATGCACATCCCCAATTCAGTCACCTCAGCTTCTCCCCCATCACTAATTTCCCCAACCCCTGTCACTAATGTCCACAGACGAAGGCATCTTCACAGCAACTGAAGCCTGCTTGTCCTCCCCATAATTCTCCCTCTGTCTTGCTTTTCCACATTGACCTTCACATCCATCGGAAAATGAAGTCCAAGCAAACACATTCTATCATTTCTTTCTCGCACAGTGGGACAAAAAGGAGACTTCCCCGCCTCCTAAACATTACGACTCTTGGCAAAAATCCCTTCTTCCCGTCTGTAGCCCCCAGAGTTGTGGATGATTAGTTACTGCACTGCTCCAGGTACGTCGTCATAAAGCAAAACTCATTTAAACTAGCCTGGCAGATAAACACTGAATATGCCCGTAAAAATCGTCTGGCCCGCTCGCACTGCATCAGTCAGGTGACACTATTTTCTGTTGAGTGATAAAATAGATAGAACTGAGATATTTCAGGACTTCCTCGATGCAGACTGTTTGTGATTCTAGACACACAGTTATCTGTAAGGTTAATTTCCAACCGTTTTCAGCGATCATGCTAGTGGTTTGGATAAATGACGTTGGCAAAAATAAAGTTTGTGCCTGAAGAAACATATCCAGCTGTGTTTTGGAAGGAATAAAGCTCATGTCACACTGACAGAAAATCTTTGTGGCTATTAAGACTGAAGTGGACAGAGGGCTAAATACAACGTACGGTGTGAGTTGCACATAACGTTTATGGGTTTGACATCACCAGATAAAGTCTTGAGATGCAAGGTTTGTGGAAGAAAAATCACTGAGAAAAAAAAAAAAAGTCAACTCCGGGCCAGCAAGAATATCATCAACAATAATAACTAGGAAAACAAGTGGATGAACAAAAGTCCCAAAAGGTATTCTAAAAGTATATGACTTTGCCAGTTACGAGTTGCAGGCATATGTTCTGAATTTTCTATCATTTATTTGTAGAAAGATTTGGAAGCAGGATTATTTTATTGAAATATAATGCTGGATTGAGAAAAGTCCATCTCAAAAGGGAATAGTTAGCTGGAAGGAAGGGCTTCATCTGGTCAGTGTTTGGGTAGCCAGATTTGGGGAGTGAGTAACTAACTGACTTCCTGAGTGTAACGGAGGATTCTGGCCAAGTTGCCAATGGCGGGGGCCGGCAGAGCAAGAGCTCGGCGACTCCTAGATTTATGAGTTACTGTCTTCACAGGGGGTCAGAAATGACCCCAAAGCAAATGTGGCCCTGATCCCAGAGCGTTTGCTAAAGGATGGGAAATGAAAGATTGCAAATGTATCCTTGACAATAAGTTTTCCTCTTCCGAAACATGAAAAGCTAATTCAAAGCAACCACTGTAACACAGCAATACGCTGCTCTCAGCCTGGCACATCTAGCTGGCTGGGACCTGGCCGAGGAGGTGACCTCTGCCCCTGGAACTGTGACAGTCACATCCCGACTCTACTGCAGAGGTCCAGGTAAGAGTGCACTGGGACTGTGGGAAGTATGTCACTCTGGCAGACCAGGGCTCTTGGTCAGCATCTCACAATAGCAGGACATCGTTGAATCGTTAGCAAATGAGAGAAGGGGGTAGCAGACGGGGTTCTCTGCGCTCCAGGTCACAGCCCAAGCTCTGGACAAGCAGAAGTGCCCGCAGTTCCCTGAGATGGCCCCCCGTTCCTGTGCACCTTAGCCCTTGCTGTTCCACATGCAGGAAGTCCCCTCCTCTCCCACCCCGGCAATGACCACTCCAAGGCAACCTCGGCTTGGAGCCTTCCTGCTTGGCTCCCCTACCCCTTTCACCCCAGGCTGAGCCCCCTCTCTCTTCCCATCAGATCTCAGCCCTCCCCACGGCCCCAGGCACTGCGCAAGCTGCATGCCACTGCATGTGATATATACATATAATATACTCACATATATGAAATAGATAATAAGCTATGTTGGAGGGCAATGATATACCTGTGCGGTAGACGTATTACTCTCCCCACTTTACACACGGGGTACAACAAGGTTGAGTAACCTGCTGAAGGTCACCCTGCCAATAAGTGGTCTGTTCACTGCCTATGGTAGCCGGAAAATGGCCCCCCAAAGGGGTCCATGCCCTAATCTTTGGAACCTGTGACTATGTGACCTTACTTGGCAGAAGGGACTTTGAAGACGTGATTAAGTTACGGATCTTGAGGTGGGGAGACGATGCTGGGTGATCTGGTCCAGTATAATCACGAGGGTCCTTACCAGAAGGAGGAGGGAGGGTCAGAGTCAGAGAAGGAAATTTGACCACAAAAGCAGAAGTCAGAGAGAGACAGAGATTTGAAGATTCTGTGCTGCTGGCCTTGAAGGTGGGTGAAGGGGCCAGGGGCCAAGGAGCTGCAGGCGGCCTCTCAAAGCTGGAAAAGGCCAGGAGACAGATTTTCCCCTAGAGCCTCCGAAGGTAACACTGCCCTGCCAGCATCTTGATTTTAGGACGCCTGCCCCCAAGAACTAGAAGATGATAAATTTGTGTTGTCGTAAGCCACTGAGTTAGAGCGTACACAGGAAACTCACATGGTGCCCTTGAACCTGACAGTGAGGCTGCCGCACTGATATAAGGAAAGGAACACACCACATTTGCAAAGGGGGTGGGTGAAGGCCCTTCCAAGAAGCCGCCTGGTACAGGGGGCCACTGTACCAGTGCCACAGCTGGTGGTGGCACTAAATTCTCTGCTCTCCCGAGGAAGTCTGTGCGGGGATTGCAAGAACTAAGAAGGGGTTGGCCGAGGTAGACGGAACCCCAGGAAGTCACCAGCCTGAGGGGCTCCCCAAGCCTGGTCCCCGTGCTGGTTGTTTCCAGGAACTCGGAATTTCTGACGTCAGAGATGTTTCAGTCTATGTGCCATGGCCCCCTCACGACAAGCCCACCGTCGCCCGGGCAAAAGCATCCTCAGTCACCAGGGTGAGGATGGGAGGGGAGAGAAGGGGTCGGCCCGGAGCCCCGGGGAGGCAGCCCCTGCTCCGGGGGTGGTGCGGCCCCGGGGTCCCCACCCTCGCTCACAAGGATGTTGAGGGCTCCAAGCAGGTAACTCCACTGCTTTTGAAAAGCTCAGCCTGTGAGCCACGCTGTCAGTTTGTCCGCCTGTCTGGGTCTGTCTCTGGTCAGGCAGCTCGAGAAGGACTAATCGGATGAGATAATGAATACCAGCCTTGGTCACCATGAATCAACGGCGCGCAGCCAGCTGAGTCACTCGGTGGTGGGAGCTCAGAGAGGACGGCGGGGCTCCATCTGACTCACTCTGGAACTGGGGCCAGACGCTCTAATACAGCAGGGCACCAAAGACCACATTTTACTCCAAAAGCTCCAAGTGCTGTGTGCTCTGGCCATGGAATGCTCCTTGGAAGGGAGTGTTCTAAGATCCCTTGTAACTCGAGAAGGGGAGATTACGGAGTCTGGAGAAAGGCTGGGAAGGGACGGCCACTAGGGATGCTTCAGGCCATGAAGCTTTGGCCTGCAGCAGGAGTCACTGTCCCAAAGTGACCCCACTTGGCTAAAAGGTGTCTGAAGTCACTAAGCCACTCAGAGCCCATACAACCATGTGACGTGTGTACAGTGAGTGACTACTTTGTGCTTGTCATTGAGAAGCTTTGGAAGCTGTAAGCCCTACCTTGCCTGGGCCCTCCTGCCTAGCCAGGGAGGAGGCCAGGGCCCAAGGACAAAGCACTAAGGCTCCAGGCACCACCAGCTTCTCCTTCCACCTGCCCAAGCACATCCGTGAAACCTGAGGCACTGGAAGAACTCTCCAGAGAATGGGATAAATGGAGGCTGTGTTAGCCCTTGTTGCTGCATCCAGGCTGCTCTCCCTCTTCCCTCAGAAAGTTCCCAGCGCACAAGGGCATCTTTGGCTTTGGGGGGTGGTGACTGGGCTCCATGACCGGCCCCAGCCCCAAGAAACATCTGCCCCGTTCTCCACGCTTGGGTCATGGCTTTCACGTCACACTGAAAACCCAAGCTCTGAGGTTAAGTCATTGTTTTCTGCCCTCGTTTACTTCCTTCATCACCCCTAGACCCAAAACCTCACCATAAAGACTGACAAAGGCCCGTATCGGACTTCTCTCCCCTGCAGAGCCTGGGCTTGCCTGGCCCTCTGCCTGGGCCCGGCTGGTCACAGTGCCCTTGCCACAGCTGGGGCCTCTGGCCAGAACTGAGGTCACCCTGCCACCAACGGGAAGAGGGAGAAGAATGACAAGATAGTTGGGGCCACAGTCTTGGAAAATACCCTGTGGGATTCACTGCCAGAATCCTCAACGCAGGAGACAAGCGGCCAACCCTGGGGTGACAAGCCCATGCCCTGGGCTGCCCACCAGGCCCTGGATCTCTGGCCCCAGAAGACGGGGCAGTGGAGGAGAGAGAGACACAGGAGACTCAGTCTTCCCCGTTTCACGTCTGTGCATCCATTTAATTCTAGAGCACCTGTGGGACTTTCGATCACTGGCTCTTTGGGGTGACGGCACGGTGTGAGAACTACACCTGGGCTCTGGGTCACAAGGACCTGGGTTCAAATCCCAGCCTCATGACCTTGGGAAATAACTTCCAGCCTCTGAGTCTGAGCTTTGCCTTCCATAAAGCTGTAGTCATTGTCTCTCCCTCAGGGGTTATGGGAGAGTTACAAGGGCCAAACCATACGGAGCCCAGGCCCAGCGGCCCATGCCCGGGAAGTGGTGAACAGTCTCTAAGGGATCCAATCACGCAGCGGCCGCTTCCTGGCCACCTTCCCACCTGGGTGCTCTTTCTGGGACACACGTGTCTGTCACTCTACCTTCAAGGACCAGAAAGGGGAGCTTTCCTGGTGGCGCAGTGGTTACGAATCCACCTGCCAATGCAGGGGACACGATTCGAGCCCTGGTCTGGGGAGATCCCACATGCCATGGAGCAACTAAGCCCGTGTGCCACAACTACTGAGCCTGCGTTCTAGAGCCCATGAGCCACAACTACTGAGCCTGCAAGCCACAACTACTGAAGCCTGCGTGCCTATAGCCCGTGCTCCACAACAAGAGAAGCCACCACAGTGAGAGGCCCGCGCACCGCAACCAAGAGTAGCCCCCTCTCGCCGCAACTAGAGAAAGCCCACGCGCAGCAACGAAGACCCAATGCAGCCAAAAATAAATAAAACAAAATAAATAAATTCAAAAAAAAAAACTTGAAAAGAACCTCAAAGGTGTTCAGGGCCCTTAAACATCTGTCTCCGTGTTCTTCCTCTGGAGCCCGGGCCTCCCACTCTGGGCTACCCCCCTGCACATCCTTCCCCATCACAGACTCACACATCAGGTCTGCCCTGGGCCTTCCCAAGGCAGCCCCCCGGCCCTCCAGCAGCACTGACTTTCTCTCCAGCACCCTCTGCCCTTGGTTGGGGTCCTTGCTTGGGCTCTAAGAAGCACTAACACAGTCAGGGCAGTGGTGGGAAGTTCTGCCGTCTGTCTGCCCAACTCCCTGTTAAGCTGTCTGAGGGCAGGGGTCCCGGCTGGTTTATCCCTGTCACCCCACGGGCACACAGTAGGTGCTCACACATCTCTGTCTGGACTGGACTGAGCTCCTTGGGGCAGGCTCTGGGCAGCACCCACTTCTGCGTGCCCTGTACCTGGCAGGGCCCCAGTCCCACCAGAGAGCCAATCGCTCCAGCTGAACAGAAGGAAGCTTTTTGGAAAGCGCGCTCCGGGACGGATGCTCATGGAAACAGAGAGTGGGCTCCCTGGCCCTGGCCCTCTGCACCCAGGTGGTGGTGGCCACGTACCTGGTCCCCAGAGGGTGATGCACTGCTGCTCGTGGGTCTGGCAGATGCCGTTGTAGCAGTAGCCGTCCACTCCCTGACACGGGTGCCCGTCGTGCAGGTACACGTTGGCCGGGCAGTGAGGACTGGCTCCCGTGCAGAACTCCGGGAGGTCGCAGGAGTTGCTAGAGTCCCTGCACGCTGTTCCTGCAGGCTTCAGCTGAAAGGAGAGGGCCGATTATAGCTCATGACCGCGGGAAAGGGGGAAGCAGGGTCTCAGCAACACTCCGGACGTGGATAGGAACAGAACCATCCTCTTGTAGCTTCACACAGAGGGGCGAGGATTTCAAAGGAAGTTCCCTTTACCGCAGAGAGAGCTCATTAAATAAACAGCCTTGCTCTGGGCTCTGAGGTTCACCTTTCCATTATGGGGGGTAACTAAGATCAGCCTCTTTTTAATTTCATGCAACATCAGGGTTTTCTGGTGAGCAGACAAGCTGGTTGCTGGCACCTGGCACCTCGGTGGGTGGGGGGAGCGGGTGCTGCCTGATGGACCCATTGATTCTTAAGAACAAGATCTCTGGTCACCAACACCACCGTGTGTTTTAAGAAGACGTTTGTGCTTAAAGCGTTAGCATTTGTGGGCAAGGCGACAAAAATAATTCCAAGGGCACACTTACAACAGCAATTTTACTTTGCCATCAAATCACAGAGCTGGAAACCTGTCTGTAGGACTTCACAGGGGCATGTAGAGAAGTAAAGCAAGGGAGCTGTACAGGATGTTAGGAACAACGATGCCAAACGATGCCTCATCTTTTTGCGGTTGAAGAACTTATGGCTCAGGGTGGCTTGTCTGAGGTTACGCAACCAGTGATCTGTCCCACCCCCGAAGCACCCTCCAGGCACCTCCACCACCAGCTGCCTCTTTTAACCTTCGTTCCCGTAAGTTAATTACAAGTAGGAAGGGGATGAAGGATACTTTAAGCTGAATGTAAAATGTCGTAATGCACTTCGCAAACACTGTGCTCTACTTGGGTCGCTAAGAGGGAGTTTCCTGCAAGCAGAATGCCAAGATCAATTGCTTAATTAAAAGGAAATAAAACTCTTGGAACCTTTGAATCAAAAGCTCAGGCTTTGACTCTGGCAGATCTCAGCTCTGAATAATGAGACAAACAACGGAATCGCCAAAATGAATGCAGGCATGGTGGCAGAAAATGGCAAAAGTATAAAACCGCCACTCTTGGCTGGGCTGGGTCAGCCAGCACCTTCTGTTGGGGGCACGTCAAGATCAAGATGTTGACACAAGATCCCTGGAACAATCCACGCAGCTCCTCACCCAGCAGGCAGATGTTCTTGGCATGGAGCAGAGGGACCCGGCAGGGAAGGGAAGGGAAAGGAAACCTTCCTCCTCCAATAGCAGACCCGGAACATTTAACATGGAGCTGGAGTTCTTTGGTCTACTTACCAAAGAACTCATAAATAAATAAATTATAAATTATTATAATTTATATAATTATTATAATTTATCGCAGATGACTTAGCATTAGAATATGCATTTCACATGAAGATTGGAAGATAATAAAAATAGGAGATAGATGGTACCAACTTGCGTGATAAGGATTACAGTTTCCACAGCAGCGAGTGCTGGGAAGTCGCCCTGTCCAATTGCTTGCCCTGCATCACTGTCGAACCAGCTGACTGTGCGGGTGACCTCGGGACCAGGAGGACACTCACCTGGCAGTTTTCACAGCACAGTCCGTGTGCGCAGACAGCATCCGGCTTCAGGGTACAGGTGGTGGCGTTGCAGCAGAGATTCAGACACTCCTGGAGACGGGAACGGGTTTGACAGGGTCACGTGGCACAAATACTCACAGAAAGCAAAGGTCGCACCTTAAGTGACTGAAAAGGGAGGAAAGAACCAGAGGGCCTGGCTCTGGAGATGAAAACTAGCCGGACTGAGGATTATCTTCCTCCGGAAGAAAGCAAAGCTTCTCGTAAGTGTTTATGAACTGCCTGGGAGGGCGTGTCCCTGGGAAAAGTCAGTAGCACTCAAGCATCTTTCATGGTGGGGTGAGGGACCCGGACAGGAAGGCTGGCTGACTCGGGAGGCCATTCATGTCAGCAGCGGGTGAGGCTGTGTGTGTGTGTCTGTCTGTCTGATGACCGCTGGCCTTAATGCAGTGAATAATACCAGGACCACTGGAGTCCTAAGAACTTACTTATTTAAAAATCTACATAGATGCATACAAACTTTACCCTTCAAAGACTGATCCAGAGTTTAATCTAGAGCATACTGGCAGGAAATGAAGTCCAATCAATTGTGTTTGAAACACAGTTCCCTGCAATCCAACCAGACGTCGTAGCTGGATTCTTGCTCAGCACAGGTGGGCTGTCTCACCTGATGAGACCCTCCTCAGGTCAGAAATGCACCTCAGAACGAGCAAGAGGCTGGGTAGGAGATCCGTGGGCTGTGCCCATTGATCTGCAAAGGATTTAAACAGATCAAAGAGTAGCTGGATTGTCCTCTGTGAAATGAACACTAGAGAGGAAGTGAACTCCTCTGTTACGCTGTGCTTCACAGCCACCTAATTTTTTCTAACAAAATGAAACGAGAGATTGATACCTTTTGCTTAGCTCTCAACAAAAGGCCTATACATATCTATCCAGGATAGTTATGACATCTTGTGCTTTAGAACATTCCAGTAACTTGGAGTTTACACATTTTAGAAGCAATTGGTTATCATTAGAAAGAAGGGCTCAATAGAGCCTTCAGGACTGAATTTACCAATGTCCTTTTATTTTATTTAATATGATATGTGCTGAAGGATTTATATACTATGGCTAGAGTGAAGCCCATCACATACTATTTTAATAGTATAATAGTTTACTCCCCAAAACCATCTTCCATGAATGAATTTATTAGTATCATAAACGCAATGAATAAAATGTTGATAATCCAGACGATTTATGGCTCACCAGATATCTGAACTGTACCGTTTGTAAAACTCTATGGACGATGCTCCCTTCTACTGTTTGCTCCTATCATACATACATCCCAAATTATTAAATTTTAAATTTGCTCAAGGACTTTATAAACATCCGGAGCGTGTAATATATACAGTAAGATAAAACTGCCAACCAGAAGTCATAGCTTTCAGGATGGGAAAGGTTTCTAACTCATGGACTTACAATCCGAAAACACTTAGGAACTTGTTTTGTTCTTTTAAACGGAGGCCATCCGTGGCGCTCCTGATCAGTGCCATCACGCGTACAGCAGTGTTGTCCTGTACATCGTGGTCTAAATGGCTCTCCTAATAACACATTAGCCAAATTACAGACTTCCTTGCACTTCGAAGTTAAACCAGCCGTCCTAAAACTGGGTCCTAAGATCCTTTAAGAACTAACTCCCACCCCCCCCCAACCAAATCGCTAAATAACGACGCAGCAGTTCAAATGGAAACACAGCCAAGTCGAATGGTTTTGACTTCAAAGGGGATTGATAATGTGAGAGAGATAACTAAGTTTAAAAGATACTTGCAAGCTACTGGCGTCCTATTGACTTTAAACCAGGAGATAAGGCTCCTTTCCCAACCCTATTAGCTTGGAAGAATGAGCAAGTCGTCAGGAAATCCTCGTGGTGGATGTAAATCCAGTGCCCTGGACAGAACGCTTCAGCATTCATTTGCCTTTTAACTACCCAGGATCTATTCCTTCCGCAGAACTCTATTTATCAGAGGAGACAAATTCTTCATCTGTTGATGCATTTATTAGTTTAGTACTCAATAGAGAAGTTCAGCAGAGCCAACGAACACTAAGTCTCCGAAGAAGAAAGAGTAATGAATGAAGTCATTAGAGAATTCTCAGCAAATGCCCTAATTGTCATTCTTGGGGTGTAGGTAGTAGACAGAGATTCTTAATCACAATGAACTGGGGTTAAGACAATAATGCACCTTCTTGAAAACACTGGCCGTTATCTCTGGGAGCAAGGGAACAGAAACTGGTGCCAGTCATGAGCTGGGGCAGTTGTTCTGACCCCGTTTACTCACTGATGTGGTGACACTGGAGGTCTTTATGGTCCAGGGGATACGCAGGCCAATATGAAACAAAGGCATGATGGATATTTCCAGGGCCTGAGCACTGAGTGGGGGGTAAAGAACCCAGGTTCATAAGTCTGACTAAAAGTTTTGGTCAGCTTGGAAACTGGGAAATGGGCTTTCATACCCTCAGACACAGTCTGAGCTTAAGCTTTAAAAAGAAGTTTAAAAGAAAAATGAAAGAAAACTATGAATTGAGGCAAAAGGCTTGCCTGCGACTTTGATTTCTTGGAAGAAAGAACTTTGGATGATGAGAACGAGAGTTCTCTTCAGATAGCAAGAACTTCTCCTATTAAATAAGGACCCTAAGCACAGAAATATACAGTTGGGAGTTACATGGAAGGAGAACACGGCTCTTACGTAAGCAAAGAGTCTGAGTTCTTCAAAGCTGTCCTGCAATGAGCTGCCTGGAGAGACAGTAAACACCCTGGGAAAGCTGAGTGACTTCCTGATGGAGGTAAAAAAGAGAAGACCACGACATCAGGCTGGCGACTTTCAGGCACTCGAGCGTTTGCTGACGTGATGGTGGCAGTGGTGATGCTAGTGGTGGGGTTGGTGGTGATGGCGGTGACAGCAGTGGTGATGATGGTGGGGTGGTGGTGGACATGTTAACAGTGGTGACGGGGAGGGTGGCAGGGATGCTGGTGGCAGTGCTGGCATATGGAATAAATGATTGCTAATAGAGTCATTCCAAACCTGAGAGTTCATGGCTCCAGGAAGAGCTGTCAAATTTATTTAGATTAACAAACAATTACAAGGAGTTCAGATAAAAGATAACCATTTCAAAGTCAACATGACCTCTCCTGAGAAACAGGAGTAATTTAAACTAATTGTTTTTTTCTTTAAGCAATTAGAAAAAGTCTCCAAGCAATTTCCGCTTTGCATAACCCATCCCATGACGGTTTTAAGTTTTCCTCTGCTAATCTGAAAAAGAGTTTCTGTTAGGACTTAGGACTTTGTTCCTGCATAGTAACCATTCTCTACGCACTGTGAGCAAAACTGAACGCCACTGTGGACAGCGCTGTGACCTTGGATGAATCCTGATTTGGGCAAGGGCACAAAAACATTTGATCAAACCACCTTTGCAATCCCCATCCCCTAGGACTTATGTTCACTCCCAATATTCCTACAGAAATGGTCAGATGGAGACCAGGATCATTCCTGCTGATGTGGGAAAGCTCAGGGACTTGGAGATTGGACATGATGAAGGTTCTATAGCCAGTTGTTTGTTTGATGAACACAGGAATTTGAGGGATGTCCCAGAGTCTCAGCACAAGTTCCCTTCCATCCCCGAATCCCCCTTTCAGAGTACCCCTCCCAGGCACGCTCTTCCTAAGGCCTCATCAAGCCAGTTTGTGAATTTAGCTAAGCCCATCTTGAACTTGACTACCGCTGCAGCTTGCACAAGCTCTCAGGGAGGGACTCCCACAGGGAGACAGCCTGCTATACAAATGACTGGCTTTGATTTATTCTAAACCAACCTCCTTCAAGTTTTGAGGGGTACTTCTTTCACCAGCTGGTCTCACTGCGTCCTGTCTCTCTCTTTCCTTCCCAAGATTATTCAGAGATTTAAAAGTGGCTGTCAGAATTTTGATGTTGATTAACTTTATCTTGGGCCCTACAGAAATGAGAAAATGTCCTGACACTGGCTGGAAAACAGGGTTAAATATGCCTTTGGCTGGATAAAAATGTTCCCCGCTTTCACTTATTTCTTCTGAAAGCTAAGAAGCAGACAGGCCGGAGCCTGGGCGCCTCAGGTCGTCCATACAGAGGAAGCTGCGGCAGCAGGAGCAGAATTTCAACTCGGGAAGAAGCTCTTGGTTAAAAATGAACGCTGCTTATTCAAATTCCCCTCGGGTGCACACCTTACAGAGAGAAAGACTTGGTACTTATTAGCCATTTGAAGCCAGCATTCCAAGGCTTTCTTCTCTGTCAAACTCAAAGCTAAACGCTTTTTCGTTGTCCTCATCCTGCCTACGCTACCGCGTCCTTCAACAGAGAAGATTCTTTATCTTTTTAAACCAGTGATACAACTTACTCTATGCAATACTTAAAATTCAAGAAGGCCACCCTGGCTTATGAAGTTTGTCCAAGGTGGCCATGTAGGAGTTTTCCATCCTGCATTTCTAGTACTTTCATTCTACCGCACAATTCCTTCAGGTTCTTGCTTCTTGGCCCAGCCGCGAACGCGAGACCAACATTCTGGAAACGTCTGTCTCACCTCCGGTTCGCCACAGTCACACTCCTCTCCTTCTTCGACATATCCGTTGCCGCACTTCTGGCCCCCGAGGGACTGCGTCACTTCCGGCAGGTTAAAGAGGCACATACCCATGCCCTTCTCCAGGCTGGCCGCCAGGTCCTTCCTGCTACAGCTGCTGAATGCCATGGGGAACGGGTACCTGCAGGGAAGAGCCAGGACGTCAGTCGCCAGGGCACTGAAAGGCCTCACGCATCCTTCTCGTGCAGCTGTGCGTGGCACCCACGGGCACCATCTGCCTGGGTGGCCACTGTTAGTCTCCGTGAACAAAGGCTTGAGCGGTGTAAAATGAGGCACCTTCGACTACGCCCCGAGGTCCAATCCTGCAGAGTTCCAACACCACTGATGAGGAAGTGCTTTATCCAAAAAGAAATGACCTTTGGAGGGTTTTCAAATCAACAACTTTACATTGTGTCTCGTTACGGACATCATTGATAGTTCTGTGTGAAATGATATAATGGAAAGTGAATGCTTAGGATCTGTAGCTTGTAATATGAACACTATGTTCATATTGGAGAGTACAGAGATGAGAAAAGTACATTTAAGTCTTTAAGCCATTTTGAGTTTATTTTTGTGTATGGTGTGAGGGAGTGCTCTAACTTCATTGATCAGAAAGGCCATCATCAAAAAGTCTACAAATAATAAATGCTGGAGAGGGTGTGGAGAAAAGGGAACCCTCCTGCACAGTTGGTGGAAACGTAAGCTGGTACAGCCACTATGGAGAACAGTATGGAGATTCCTCAAAAAACTAAAAATAGAGCTACCATATGATCCTGCAATCCCATTCCTGGGCATATATCCAGAAAAGATGAAAACCAATTCAAAAAGATACGTGCACCCCAATTTTCATAGTAGCACTATTTACAAAAGCCAAGACATGGAAGCAACCTAAGTGTCCATCGACAGATGAGTGGATAAAGAAGATGTGGTACATATATATTGACACATACAATGGAATAGTACTCGGCCATAAAAAAGAATAATGCCATTTGCAGCTACATGGATGGACCTAGAGATTATCATACTAAGTGAAGTGAGTCAGACAGAAAGACAGATATCATCTGATATCACTTATACTTGGAATCTAAAAAATGATACAAATGAACTTATTTACAAAATGGAAACAGATTCAGACACAGAAAACAAATTTATGGTTACCAAAGGGGAAAGGCAGGGGGAGATAAAGTAGGAGTTTGGGATTAGCAGATACAAATTACTATATATAAAATAGATAAACAACAAGGACCTACTGTAGAGCACAGGGAACTATATTCGATATCTTGTAATAACCTGTAAGTGAAAAGAATCTGAAAAAGTATATGTAACTGAATCACTGTGCTGTACACTAGAAACTAACGTAACATTGTAAATCAACTGTACTTCAGTTAAAAAGAAAATAATAAAGGCAATCATTATCCCGAGGGCGGGGGAAGGTCCAAATGACTGAGCTTATCAACTCCACGGCTTCACAGACACAATCCCCATAGTGGGTCAGGGCCGGCTGATACTGGTTTGGGCCTATAAAGGGCAAACCACTGTCTCCCCAGGCACAGCTCTAAGAGAATGGAGGTGGTCAGAAGTGCAGGTCCTGCCCTTGCCTCGAAAACCAGGGCTACATAGGGATGTGGCCAAGTTGGCCAACTTCCCTGCAGAGCTTGTGCTCCCCCTTCCATGGTCCAGAGGGGCTGTACCACCCACCTTGCTCCTGGGTGGGCTGTGTGATAATTCTTGGTGATGGAATTAGCAGAGGGGAAATGACATGCGTCACTTCTGGCTGAAGGTAGTTAAGTAGCTGTTCCTTCCTCTCCCCTGCTGCCAGCTGTGCTCAGACCAGTCCAACGTCCTAGGAGGGGGACGAGCCAGACACAGCACCTGGTCCTGACTCACTGACAGCACAGAGCTCCATGGCGTCACATGCAAGGGAAACACATCTCTATGATGGTAAGCCCCTGGAAATTAGGGGTTTGTTTCCCACGGCAGCTAGTGGTCCCTAACGTATATAAAGCATCTGGCTCTCTTTTACGAATGCGCTTTCCCAGGTCTTAGGCAGCGATTACCATAAGGGCTAAGCACACCAGAAAGCCAGGTTTTATTACTTGGTGAGGAAGCAGGACTTGCTGACCAGCAAGCCCAAGCACCCTCTCCCATGAAGACAGGATGACATTATAATTGGATCCCAATCAATTGGCCAAACCAACACGTGCTGCTAGATTTCCCTGAAGACCGCAGACTAGCCACCATTCAATGATTGAGTCTGGCAATACTTCAAGATCATGATGAGTTCCAGGGCCAAACGGGTAACGCTGCACCATCTCCCCACGTGTTTCCTATCAAGCTCAGGTTATTAACTCTGAAGTAGAATGCTAATCTACAAGTAAATTAGTACATGCAAGTCTTGCTCTTGGATACAAAGACAGTAAACCAGGACTTCGCTGTAGTGCTGTAACAAGGTTCCTTTCGAAATCTTTGTAACTTTCCGGGCAGACAGATGGATTGTTCCTGGTATCGAAAGTGACACTGAATAGCTTCAGATGATAAGCCACAAGAAAAAGTGTAATTTTGCCCATTTGAAGAGCTTTGTGTTGAAAAGACGACAGTACATCACACAGGGAATTGAGAGCAGTACTTCTCTTTGCAGTGGAAGAAATGGAAACTTCTCCAGTGTAAGCATTTCCCAGGACGGCTCTATCTCAAGGCCTGACCCAGGAGACTAAACCTCATTCTCACTCAATGATACCCAACCAGGTGCTGTGATGAGCTCTGACCAGTTCATTCTGGGAGGGCACTGATTTCTAGAAAATGTTAAATTAGGAAGGACACAAGGATAAATTGTAAGCCTCGGGAATGGTTTATAAGCAAGATTAACAGCAGTTTATAGCAAGATTAACAGAAGCCAGGTGAAAGAGGGGTATCAATCACCCTGCTTCCCAAGTGAGAAGATGCTCACGAGCGTCCAGGGATTAGAGGGCTGAAACCAGCTCCAGGAACAGCTCCGATGAGCCCTCCCATCTCACTGTCTTTCAAAACAACAAATACATTTTGGGTTTTGGGGGGGATTGACATTAAAAAAAAAAAAGGGATAGATGGGCTTCCCTGGTGGCACAGTGGTTGACAGTCCGCCTGCCGATTCAGGGGACACGGGTTCGTGCCCCGGTCCGGGAAGATCCCACATGCCGCGGAGCGGCTGGGCCCGTGAGCCATGGCCGCTGAAACTGCGTGTCCGGAGCCTGTGCTCTGCAACGGGAGAGGCCACAACAGTGAGAGGCCCACGTACCGCAAAAAAAAAAAAAAAAGGATAGAAACAAGATGAATGAGATCAGTTTAAGTCCAGGATTTAAAATTCAGAGTATTTGGGAGAGGAGAACAGATCAACTGTTAGCAAAAAAAAAGACTCTTTTCGTGTCTGTGCTGGATGTGGTCAGACAGAAGTCGAGTTATCTGCGTAATGATACATTTCTAGTTCTCTTAGTTTTTTCCTATTCTGTTGAAGGACAAACCCCAGGTGCTCTTAAAGTTCTCTCCCATTTAGAATCATCCACCCAATTCACAGCTTTCCAGCCTTGATCCGAGGAACAGCGTCCAGGCGCGAATTCCTCGAGGTGCCTCTGCTGTAACAACAAAGCAGCAATGTTCTCCTCAGATGCCAAACGAGGTGTGGATGAGTTCACCGACACTGAAACTGATCCTTGCTCACCGTCACTCACAACACAGGGCCGGGCCTCGCACCGTGTAACCCGATTTCACCAGCAGGACGCCTGCCTTCAAAGTCAGTATAATTAAAACCTCCAGCAGCTGCCGGCCATGGCTCACAGCTCCTGCGCCCAAAGCACATGCGAATAGGTCCTCTCTCCCTGCAATCTGGGCCTTTCTGACTCGCTCAGAGGGACCCCGGGGAGGCCCCTTGGGAAGGCCAGCGACCCTTCCCCACACCTTCCTGCCCTCTCTGTGGGCTGGACTGGTCAACATTCCCACCTCTACGTGAGGATGGAGAAACACCTCTGCCATCCTCCACGACCTCTCTTGATGACAAACGGCAATGTGTCCGAGGAGCATTTTGTACCTGCAGAGTATCTTTACTGCATTCATCCTTTCATGATTTCTCATCATGGGGAACAGATGACTATTTCCCTCTGACAGAATATTCCTAAGCCCTATTTGGGCATTTAGGGAAAGTCAGGCTTTTAGAGGAAGAAAAGCAGAGTAACCTGTCACTCATCATTCAATTATTCTGCAAATATTTATTCAATACGTACTATGTTCCAGGCATTGTTCTAGGCTTTGGGGAGATGGAATGAATAAAACATACACAAATCCTGGCTGTGGTGGAGCTTGCAACTAGTGGGGCAGACGAATACAGAAGATAAGGGAATCAATTACCTATTAGCAAGGAATGAGCATTAAAGAGAAAAGTAAGACAGGTCAGGGGGAGACGATGTGCGAGGTGCTGACCTTTTAGGGAAGGTGGTCAGGGAAGACTTCATGGAGGGGAAGGCATTTGGGGCTCTCACCAGAAGGATGTGAGGGAACAAGTTGGAAGAACATCCGGAGGAAGAACGTTCCAGGCAGAGGGAGGAGCCTGTGCAAAGGCGCGTGGGCAGGCGTGACTGGCCTCGAGGACTTTGTTCAGCAGAAAGCAGCAGGCTCTTCTGTCAGTAACACACACCCAGAGGGGCGACCCCCTCCCCAGAGAAGACCCTAAGCCCTTGGAGGTCAGGCTGATGGCAAAAGACTACCATGGAGCATCATTAAATGGGGGAGGGGAGCTTTGCCCTGCATGGACCAAGCACTGATAATGGCTAAAGGTAAAGGTACTTTTCATAAGAATTTCAAACTCTTATTCCCCCACACTTTTTTTTTTTTTTTTTTTTTTTGCGGTATGCGGGCCTCTCACTGCTGTGGCCTCTCCCATTGCGGAGCAACAGGCTCCGGACGCGCAGGCTCAGCGGCCATGGCTCACGGGCCCAGCCGATCCGCGGCATGTGGGATCTTCCTGGACCGGTGCACGAACCCATGTCCCCTGCATTGGCAGGCGGACTCTCAACCACTGCGCCACCAGGGAAGCCCAAGCAAACTAATTTTGATGGACAAGCAAGGGTCTGCCCATCATCTCCCTTCTGCTGGGATCATCTTGGTTGATCGGTGTGTAGGAAGGAAGGAGAGAGTAACTAAAATCTATATCTAAACCGATGGCCCTCCCTCAGTAAGCAGAATTCAGTGATCTAAAATGATTTCATGCAAATCAAAACTCCACTGAGATGCCACCTCACGCCAGTCAGAATGGCCATCATTAAAAAATCTACAGAAAACAAATACTGGAGAGGGTGTGGAGAAAAGGAAGCCCTCCTACACTGTTGGTGGGAATGTAAGCTGGTGTAGTCACTATGGAGAACAGTACGGAGGTTTCTCAAAAAACTAAAAACAGAGTTGCCATAGGATCAAACAATCCCACCCCTGGGCATATATCCAGACAAAACTATAATTCAAAAAGATACTTGCACCCCTATGGTCATAGCAGCACTATTCACAACAGCCAGGACCTGGAAACAACCTAAATGTCCATCGACAGATGAATGGATAAAGATGTGGTACGTATACACAATGGAATATTACTCAGCCATAGTAAAGAATGAAATAATGCCATTTGCAGGAACATGAATGGACCTAGAGATTACCATACTAAGTGAAGTAAGTCAGAAAGACAAATACCATAGGATATCACTTATACGTGTAATCTAAAATATGACACAAATGAACTAATCTATGAAACAGAAAGACTCACAGAGAACAGACTTGTAGTTGCCAAGGGGAAGGGGGGTGGGGGAGGGATGGAGTGGGAGTTCGGGGTTAGCAGATGCAAACTATTATGTAGAGAATGGATAAACAACAAGGTCCTTCTGTATTAGCACAGGGAACTATATTCAATATCCTGAGATAAACCAGAATGGGAAAGAACATAAAAAAGAATGTATGAATATGTTTAACTGAATCACTTTGCTGTACAGCAGAAATTATCATTGTAAATCAACTATGTTTCAATGAAAAATAAATAAAATGATTTCAAATCTCAAGAGATAAGGGAATTTTATGATACCAGAGTCCTGTAATTACAATAGAATCCTAATTTACACATATTTGAACACCTTTTACAATACATCTAAGTGGTCACTGGTTGCACAGTGCCTAGTGCACAAGAGACGTCGCTAATTGTTGGCTTAAGGACTCAATGAGCAGTTCATTGGTTTGCATGAAAAATGGGCCAGTGGACCTCGAACAAGACATGGAATCCACTCCCCAGCACAGTGTCAGGATCCACAGACAGGATCTATCAGCACAGTGCTTATTCAGACTGCTACTTCTCCAATTTGCCCACACGAAAGAACGCCTCCAGGGACATGCTTGCTCATCAACCCTGCTTCCCAGATACCAACTCTGCTTCTGAATTTTTTTTTTTTTTTTTTTGCGGTATGCGGCCTCTCACTGTTGCGGCCTCTCCCGTTGCGGAGCACAGGCTCCGGACGTGCAGGCTCAGCGGCCACGGCTCACGCGCCCAGCCGCTCCGTGGCATGTGGGATCTTCCCGGACCGGGGCACGAACCCGCGTCCCCTGCATCGGCAGGCGGACTCCCAACCACTGCGCCACCAGGGAAGCCCGCTTCTGAACTTTTGATGATAGCAGAATGAAAGTTTTGGGATAGTACGTTCACTCCTCCTTCATTCATCTACTCACTCACTGGAGAAGTAATTATTATATTTAAAGCTCTGAGGAGGATCCTATGATGATTAAAATATGGCCCCAACCCTTCCCACTCTCTCCTTGCTGGACCTTTGCCAAGGGAACTATTGGACACACCTACTCCCCACACTGCCTCTCCATCCCTATAAATATTAGAAATACAATACATTCACATACATAAATGCATCATGCATATTTATTCACATATAGAAATTATATAAAATATATAAACATATATAATTATATTGAACTGATGATATACACTATACATACTTGTTTGGAATAACTATTTGAGAGCCTGCTTTAAGCTAGATACGATGGGTACTTTTTCATAGTAATATTTTCTTCTTCTTTATACTTTCTTTTTAAATTTACATTTTAAAACAACACAAGGAGATAGGTATTGTTATTCCCATTTTGCAAATGAGGTGAAGGCACTTGTTTAAGAGTTCTCAGGGGATGGCAGAGACTGGATCTGATCCCAAGTTCAGTTATTTACAAAACTTATGTTCTTCACTACAGATATCATTTCAGCCCTGGATCACCTGCAGTAAAACTCTTGAAACATTGACAGTGATCAATACAGCCTTGATGTGCTTATTTACATACGAAGGAGGCATCCTTCCATCACTCAAACCACCTGCCTGGATCAGGGCCCCTCAAAGTGTGGTCCCAGCTTCAGCATCACCTGGCAACCTACCAGAAATGCAAACGACCTGCCGCCTGAGAAAAAATCGGGGGTGGGGTCCAGCAACTGTTTTAACAAGCTCTCCAGGTGATTGCATTTTACATTGAGGTAAAATTCACATAACATAAATTCACCGCTTAAAAATATATAATCCCTCGGCTTTTAGTACATTCACAGTGTTATGCAACCATCACCACTAATTCCAGAACCTTTTCCTGAGCCCCCAAAACAAACCTCATCCCGTGAAGCAGTCACCCCTCATCCCCTCTCCCCCCGAGTCCCTGTCAACCACTAATCTGTTTTCTGTCTCTCTGGATCTGCCTAGTCCAGACATTTCATATAAATGGAATCATCCAATATGTGACCTTTTATGTCTGGCTTCTGTCACTCAGCATGAAGGTTCATCCACGTTGTGGCACTATTAGTACTTCACTTATTTCAATGACTAATATTCCCTTGTAAGTAAGACTACACCACAATTTGTTTATCTATTCATTAGTTGATGGTCCAGGTGATTTATCAAATTATCAAAATTAACGCTTGGGAACAACTGACCTCAGTTTAAAATTCAAATGTTGTAAAGATCATATATGGACAAATCCACACCTATTTGTGTGAACAATAAGAAATGCAAACTAGGTGCATTACAGGTCAGCTTTCTTGCACTTAAACTAGAAATAGTTCTCTTTTCCCCTGTGGTTCCATTTTCTAAGAAAAACTCAAGGTACAGCGTTTTGAAACCTCATCTGATTGTAGGCATGTGCTAGAAATTCCAAGAGAATCTGTCTCACAAAGCCAAATTCAAAACACAAATGAATTTTTCAAATATCTTTGTGTTAGAGCAGGTTAACTGATTTATCATCGCACTCTGTATTAATTAAGGTACCAGCAAAGGTTCTGACTGTGAACAGAAAGGTGTTTCTGTTCTTAAGTTCCTTCCACTTGTTTCAAACTCCAAAGTACGATACTTCTGCCTTCCTTTGGCTCATTTTGTTCCTTTCTTATTTCATAGCTTTATTCCCTGGACTGTTAATGAAAAGAACATTGAATTGGGCCATACAGTTGCTCATGACATTGCAGATCCCGTGTAGCCCATGGTCGGTAGTTTAAAAAGAAAAGCCTCAGTTTCTTCTACAGTTTTCGGCAAACTCATCACAACGTGCTTTTTAACGTTTCATAAATTATCCCAAATATGCCAGGACAAGCAGCTAATTGAATTGACATATAGCAGCGACAGGCTGGTGCAAAGCAATAAAATTCGAGAATTATTCAGAAAAGAACCCCCTTTGCATGATACGTTCCCTTGGCAACAAGAATGCTTTAAAATGATTATACCTAGGACCCAGAAAAAAGTGCTGCTTTCAGCTCACGGGCAGAGAATTTCTTGCAGACACCTCACCAGGGTGCCTGGCTCCTGTTCAGATGTGACCTCTTTAGTTAGACGCATCTGCCTTTTTTCCTAATATTTACCAACCAAGGACATTTGCAGGCAAGTTTACCATGCTGAATGCAAGGTTAGAAATAAAAAGCCGATGAAATAAACCACCAGGTGATTTTGGAAAACACACACACACACACACACACACACACACACACACACACACACACA
>NW_021703781.1:76176356-76181443 GCF_005190385.1 Monodon monoceros
CACACACACACACACACACACACACACACACACACACACACACACACCACTTTTCAAAAGAGGAATGCCACTTATGGCTTCCCACCGTAAATGCAGTCACAGCTTAATATTTCAGCCCGTCACCAAGTTGCCAAGTAAAACATTATTAGGGGTTACTTTTACTTTGACAAATCTGCAGTCGGAAAATTCTTTTCTTGTAGGAGCCTATTGTGCATCTCACGGCTGTATTCTTGGGGGTGAATCATACCAAGCCCATTTATCAATCTTGACAGTGGAAGTCGGGAGTTATCTGCCTTGCAAAAGCTCTCAGGGAATTATCTTTGCTTGTTGGCAATTAGGCAGCTAGGGAAAGCAGCTGCAAGCAGGCTGGATTCACCGGGGCTGCAGGTCACACTGTTCTTGATGTTTCCTTTGACCGCCCTGCCTCATTAAGAACTGTGTGCTGGGTCCCAAAGAATCCAGGTTCCTCAGCTCCAAGCTCTGGTGGGCGGGGGTCGGGGGACCACAGCCCGCATGCAGATTGCAGCAAAGAAAGGCAAGTGACTGGAGGAAGAAGGATGGAACAGTCTGGGCATCTGCTGAGGACAGCTTGGAGCTGACATAACCGTGTGACAGGAAAAGCCAACGTTGCAGAAAACCAGGGATGGGAAGCCATCCAGATTTCTCTGCTTAGATCGATTGAAAAAAACAAAAAAACACCTCACATCCTCCACAGCTGGTAAATGATCAGATGGTAAAGGGATAACTGGTTTGGGGAAATATGTTGCTGACATTCCGCCTCCCACTGATTTCTTCTTGCAGACTGAGATGGAGTTTTATTTTCTCCTGACAGTGGAAGTGACAGAGGCAGCAGGCCTGGGAGGCTACTGTCGATCGGGGCGCATGGCACAGAGCAGCTGGAGAAGAATCGAAACTGGAAGACTAAGTATGGGCACCCCATCTATTAAAACTAAAGCTCAGTTTTAAAACCAAGCCTCAGTTTTCACACCTGCAGGCCGGGAATAATAACTACCTTGACCGCTGAGGGAGAGAACAAATGAGCTTCAAACACAAATGGGAAAGTCTCTGGTTAACTTCAAAGATGCCAGCTGCCAATACTTGCCTGAAAAAGATGTGTGTCTCTTCCTTATTTAGAGGCGCTGTTTTGGCTATTTCAAATTACGGTTTGCCAGGGCCTTGCACATTCTAGGGCTTAGAAACATTTTCCAATACGGTGCAGAATTTATTACAATTGTAGCCAAAATGTAGCAATCTTTAAACTGTAAAACCACAAGTACAAGTCAACTAGAGAGAAGGGTGATTCAGGAGGCAAAGGAATGATCAAGCAGTTAATAGGATCCCTCCATCTAATACATACGTGGTGTTGAAGACTCTGCTCATCCTGCAAGGGCCGAGCCATCTCTAGCTCAGCCAGAACATGGGCTTAGGAAGCATAAACAACCAACAACCGACACAAACAAACAAACAAAGACGCTGTTTACATGACTGCTACCCTCCATGCCGCTGGCTGTGGTGGCTCTGAGTTGTTGGAACTTTTTCCAAAGGACTTTCCCAAAGCTCTGGTGACATAAGCACCCTGCACGTATTCTTCTGCACCCTTCCTCCACAGCCAAGCTGCTAGGCGGGGGCTCGGAGGGAAATGTGGCCACAGACAGACCAGACCCGCCCTCCGTTCTCTGACAGCGCGACCTACTGACTCTTCATCGCTAAATCTGCAACCAGCCTGAAGAGCTTTTCCAAAAACAAACAATAACACACAGTTCAGGGCCAAGTTCTACGCATTCCTAGATCCTCCAGGAGCACAAGACTCACACTGCCACCATCTTCTCTTCCTAGGGGAACGCAGGGCCCACGGACACCAATGGGTGCAAGAAGTCTTGGTTGGGATGGATTTGCTCGGCCAAGTGTTAACCCCGAAGTTCTCGGGCCATCTTGAGAAAAACCGTTAGGTTTTTCACAATTACGCCCTGGAATAAAAGCTTGCAGTCACCACGCACAGAATTTAGGAGTGACCCAGAGGCACGTCCTGTTAGGGCAGGCAGTAGTGTCTGCACCCGTGGCAACTGGCCTGGTGGTCAGCAGCCTGGCAGGACTGAGGTGCAGCCCAAGGTCACCCCGTTTCAGGGGATTTTGACTTCATCTCGTCCTGCACATCCAGGATAATGAGTAAAAATATTAACAGCACTTACCATTCTTGAGCAAGGGCCTGCTGTGGACCAGAAGCCTGCTGGGCATCCTTGCTCACCGACTGCCCGGTGAGTCAGATTGTATCATTCCTATTTTACAGATGAGGAAACTGAGGCACAGAGCACTTAGACACCTTGCCACAGTCTTCTGGTTCCAGGGTCAGGACTGAAAACCCAGCCTCCTGACCTGAAGGCCTGTGTTTTCCCTCTGCAGCTACGCTGCCTCAAGGGCAGTCAGGAGGCCTCCGGCAGTCTCAAGTGTGACGGGGCACAAATGGCCCGGAGCCAGCATCAGTATTCAGGAAGAGGGTAGTGGTCCAGGAATCTCTGGGTCCCTGGAGTCGGGTGCAGGTAACAGTGGAGCCCTCGGTCCTGCCGGCTACTCGGAGGGCACCGTCGAGCACCTCCCTGAACGGCTTTGAAGCCAGGAGAAATGGCGGCCGGAAACCGGGATTTATGGAGCACACCTGCGGCCCCGCACACACCTGCGGGAGGTTGTGAGCTCACGAGGGTCTCAACAAGCTGCGGGCAGAGGGAACCGTCGCCCACCGGGACAGCACGGGACTCTGCCGGAGGACTTTCCCGGGCATGCTCGGAGGTGGATGTGGACCGAGTCCCACTCCACCTGGCCAAGGGTGCCCGGCGTGACCCTGAACACGCGGGTTCACTCGACAGAACGGAACCCCGGCGGAACCCACAGGAATGGAAAGTGACTGCATTAGGACCAAACGCTTGACCCCGTGGGCTGCCAGATGGGCCGCAGACGGCGAGGCAAACCACCGGGCCAGGAGCGAATGATCAAAAATGTCCTTAGAGGACATTTCCATTGTTAATAGCAAACACCTGGGGCCCAGAATGGAGCCATCTGTGGCACGTTATAATTCATGTCTTTAACACGTGAACTTTGACCTCGGCTCCAACTCCCCGGAAACCAATTATAGTGTAAATGTAATTTCTCAGAATTTTTAATAAAGAAGGAGACCAACGAGGCCCTGGTCGGTTGAGAGGTGCACAGGCGGCCTCTAGGCGTTATCAGAAAGACTTTTTGGGGCTTCCCTGGTGGCGCAGTGGTTGCGAGTCCGCCTGTCGATGCAGGGGACACGGGTTCGTGCCCCGGTCCGGGAAGATCCCACATGCCGCGGAGCGGCTGGGCCCGGGAGCCATGGCCGCTGAGCCTGCACGTCCGGAGCCTGTGCTCCGCAACGGGAGAGGCCGCAAAAGTGAGAGGCCGCATACCGCAAAAAAAAAAAAAAAGAAAGTAGACCTTTTGCTTCTGTGCTCTGACAGCTGTTTCCTCCCGAGCCCAGTCCCTAAAGTCAGGGGACTCAGGGCAGGGCACCAGCACCCCACTAAAGGAGCCCAGCCCATCAGAGGCAGTGTCTCAGACTGGCTTCTCAGCTTCATCACAGGAAGAGGCCGCTGTCTCTGCGTGGGGCTAGTCGGGGATGAGGTTCTGGCAGACATAAACAGATTCAGGGGTTAACAGAGGGCAGTTTACACAGCAAGATAGCTCCGCCCTCTCCTCCTGCCCCAGGAGACAGACCTGTATAGGTCATGCCCATTGCATCTGCTGACTCTGCAAGTCTGCAACACTTTTAATCAAACATGATAGGAAAAGTGGTCATGGTAGATACTTCCAAGCCACCCAACGAGGGCTGAAGTCTTTTTGGCCCTGTTCTTACCTCACTGAGCTCCTGATGCTGGGCTGGCCATCAGGTCAGCCTGAAACTCAAGAGCCACGAAGACTGGCACCCATGTCCCGGTTCCCCTCCCGCTGCCCCGGGGGATTGGGAACCAAAGGTTCCTTTCCTCACAGGGGCCAGGGGATAGGCCAGAGGCAGGAGCCAGAGGCTGTGGGCTGATCATCTTGAGTCTGGCCCTGACCAACCGTGGGGCCTCTGGCCTTTCTGAACCTCAGTTTTCTCATCTGTATGATGGAGGTGATTGTATCTGCCCTTTCCTCTTAGAACTGTGACAGTTAAATGAGAAAGGAGATGTGAAAGTTTTTTGTAAACTGGAGAGTAATCTGTGAGGTCTACAGGGTCTTATTCTTACAACTACTTTTAGTTTTTATATTTTTAACTTCCCACCTCCTACTTTAGCTAAATTAAGCCCAGGCTTGCAGGAGAAGCCACTTATAGAAGAAGTCCACCTTTTGAAAGTAAATTGCTCCTTGGTCTCCATGGAGTTAAAAAAAAAACAAAAAACAATGGCCTCAGCCTCCTATTTACCTGGGGTTTCTCAGTCCTTATTCTTTTTTATTTTGCTTTCGTTTTTCTCTTTATTGTATTGTTTCTGTTCTTGTGAGTTACCGTAACTCCATTGTAGATGATGTGGAATATACAATAAATGAAAATGGCCATGCTACAGCAAATGCTATAGTATAAAAGACAATGGTCTCAGAATCTTCTCCTTAGAAGTTTAGCCATTACATGAAAGGTGAAATGTGGCTGCACACATCTGATTGTGCTGGAATCACCATCCATCTGTCCATCCACCCAGCCGCCCACTACCATTTATCCATCTGCTGTCAGCTCACTCAGTCATCCACCCATCTACTCATCCATCATCCATCCATCCACCCACTCACCCTCCCATCCATCCATCCATCCATCCATCCATCCATCCATCCATCCATCCATCCATCCATCCTTTCAGTCAAGAAGAATTTACTGAAATCTACTATATGTTCCACGTGCTGGGGCTTCAGCAATGAACAAAACACAAAATTCCTGACCTAGTAGAGCTTAAAGCGGGCCCTTCTGAATACTGTTGGTCACAGACAGGCCCAGAATTTACCCTTGACCTCACTCTGTGGCCTCTGTGCCAAAAGTCCTGGGGAAAGGAGGAAGCCGTGTGTGTGTGTGTGTGTGTGTGTGTGTGTGTGTGTGTGTGTGTGTG